>NW_027520743.1:600000-838434 GCF_051991255.1 Vanacampus margaritifer | reverse complement strand
ATGTCAAAATCTTCAAAATGAGCATAAGCACGATGAAATTAATGCTGGAATCATCTTCAGGATGCTAGAATACACTAAATACAGCAAAAATTTTGAGTCTACAACGTTTAGTTTAGGTGTGAGAGCCAAAATGAACTTTTTATGGCTTTAAATGCGTTTTCAGCCTGATTGTGCACTTTAGGTGAAAATGTCAAAATCTTCAAAATGAGCATAAGCACAATGAAATTAATGCTGGAATCATCTTCAGGATGCTAGAATACACTAAATACAGCAAAAATTTTAAGTCTACAACGTTTAGTTTAGGTGTGAGAGCCAAAATGAACTTTTTATTGCTTTAAACGCGTTTTCAGCCTGATTGTGCACTTGAGGTGAAAATGTCAAAATCTTAAAAATGAGCATAAGCACAATGAAATTAATGCTGGAATCATCTTCAGGATGCTAGAATACACTAAATACAGCAAAAATTTTGAGTCTACAACGTTTAGTTTAGGTGTGAGAGCCAAAATGAACTTTTTATTGCTTTAAACGCGTTTTCAGCCCCTGATTGTACACTTAAGGTGAAAATGTCAAAATCTTTAAAATGAGCATAAGCACAATGAAATTAATGCTGGAACCATCTTCAGGATGCTAGAATACACTAAATACAGCAAAAATTTTGAGTCTACAACGTTTAGTTTAGGTGTGAGAGCCAAAATGAACTTTTTATGGCTTTAAATGCGTTTTCAGCCTGATTGTGCACTTTAGGTGAAAATGTCAAAATCTTCAAAATGAGCATAAGCACAATGAAATTAATGCTGGAATCATCTTCAGGGTGCTAGAATACACTAAATACTGCAAAAATTTTGAGTCTACAACGTTTAGTTTAGGTGTGAGAGCCAAAATGAACTTTTTATTGCTTTAAACGCGTTTTCAGCCCCTGATTGTACACTTAAGGTGAAAATGTCAAAATCTTCAAAATGAGCATAAGCACAATGAAATTAATGCTGGAATCATCTTCAGGATGCTAGAATACACTAAATACAGCAAAAATTTTGAGTCTACAACGTTTAGTTTAGGTGTGAGAGCCAAAATGAACTTTTTATTGCTTTAAACGCGTTTTCAGCCTGATTGTGCACTTTAGGTGAAAATGTCAAAATCTTAAAAATGAGCATAAGCACAATGAAATTAATGCTGGAATCATCTTCAGGATGCTAGAATACACTAAATACAGCAAAAATTTTGAGTCTACAACGTTTAGTTTAGGTGTGAGAGCCAAAATGAACTTTTTATTGCTTTAAACGCGTTTTCAGCCCCTGATTGTACACTTAAGGTGAAAATGTCAAAATCTTAAAAATGAGCATAAGCACAATGAAATTAATGCTGGAATCATCTTCAGGATGCTAGAATACACTAAATACAGCAAAAATGTTGAGTCTACAACGTTTTGTTTAGGTGTGAGAGCCAAAATGAACTTTTTATGGCTTTAAATGCGTTTTCAGCCTGATTGTGCACTTTAGGTGAAAATGTCAAAATCTTCAAAATGAGCATAAGCACAATGAAATTAATGCTGGAATCATCTTCAGGATGCTAGAATACACTAAATACAGCAAAAATTTTGAGTCTACAACGTTTAGTTTAGGTGTGAGAGCCAAAATGAACTTTTTATTGCTTTAAACGCGTTTTCAGCCCCTGATTGTACACTTAAGGTGAAAATGTCAAAATCTTCAAAATGAGCATAAGCACAATGAAATTAATGCTGGAATCATCTTCAGGATGCTAGAATACACTAAATACAGCAAAAATTTTGAGTCTACAACGTTTAGTTTAGGTGTGAGAGCCAAAATGAACTTTTTATTGCTTTAAACGCGTTTTCAGCCTGATTGTGCACTTTAGGTGAAAATGTCAAAATCTTAAAAATGAGCATAAGCACAATGAAATTAATGCTGGAATCATCTTCAGGATGCTAGAATACACTAAATACAGCAAAAATTTTGAGTCTACAACGTTTAGTTTAGGTGTGAGAGCCAAAATGAACTTTTTATTGCTTTAAACGCGTTTTCAGCCCCTGATTGTACACTTAAGGTGAAAATGTCAAAATCTTCAAAATGAGCATAAGCACAATGAAATTAATGCTGGAATCATCTTCAGGATGCTAGAATACACTAAATACAGCAAAAATTTTGAGTCTACAAGGTTTAGTTTAGGTGTGAGAGCCAAAATGAACTTTTTATTGCTTTAAACGCGTTTTCAGCCTGATTGTGCACTTTAGGTGAAAATGTCAAAATCTTAAAAATGAGCATAAGCACAATGAAATTAATGCTGGAATCATCTTCAGGATGCTAGAATACACTAAATACAGCAAAAATTTTGAGTCTACAACGTTTAGTTTAGGTGTGAGAGCCAAAATGAACTTTTTATTGCTTTAAACGCGTTTTCAGCCCCTGATTGTACACTTAAGGTGAAAATGTCAAAATCTTCAAAATGAGCATAAGCACAATGAAATTAATGCTGGAATCATCTTCAGGATGCTAGAATACACTAAATACAGCAAAAATTTTGAGTCTACAACGTTTAGTTTAGGTGTGAGAGCCAAAATGAACTTTTTATTGCTTTAAACGCGTTTTCAGCCCCTGATTGTGCACTTTAGGTGAAAATGTCAAAATCTTAAAAATGAGCATAAGCACAATGAAATTAATGCTGGAATCATCTTCAGGATGCTAGAAAACACTAAATACAGCAAAAATTTTGAGTCTACAACGTTTAGTTTAGGTGTGAGAGCCAAAATGAACTTTTTATTGCTTTAAACGCGTTTTCAGCCCCTGATTGTACACTTAAGGTGAAAATGTCAAAATCTTCAAAATGAGCATAAGCACAATGAAATTAATGCTGGAATCATCTTCAGGATGCTAGAATACACTAAATACAGCAAAAAATTTGAGTCTACAACGTTTAGTTTATGTGTGAGAGCCAAAATGAACTTTTTATTGCTTTAAACGCGTTTTCAGCCTGATTGTGCACTTTAGGTGAAAATGTCAAAATCTTAAAAATGAGCATAAGCACAATGAAATTAATGCTGGAATCATCTTCAGGATGCTAGAATACACTAAATACAGCAAAAATTTTGAGTCTACAACGTTTAGTTTAGGTGTGAGAGCCAAAATGAACTTTTTATTGCTTTAAACGCGTTTTCAGCCCCTGATTGTACATTTAAGGTGAAAATGTCAAAATCTTAAAAATGAGCATAAGCACAATGAAATTAATGCTGGAATCATCTTCAGGATGCTAGAATACACTAAATACAGCAAAAATTTTGAGTCTACAACGTTTAGTTTAGGTGTGAGAGCCAAAATGAACTTTTTATTGCTTTAAACGCGTTTTCAGCCCCTGATTGTACACTTAAGGTGAAAATGTCAAAATCTTCAAAATGAGCATAAGCACAATGAAATTAATGCTGGAATCATCTTCAGGATGCTAGAATACACTAAATACAGCAAAAATGTTGAGTCTACAACGTTTTGTTTAGGTGTGAGAGCCAAAATGAACTTTTTATGGCTTTAAATGCGTTTTCAGCCTGATTGTGCACTTTAGGTGAAAATGTCAAAATCTTCAAAATGAGCATAAGCACAATGAAATTAATGCTGGAATCATCTTCAGGATGCTAGAATACACTAAATACAGCAAAAATTTTGAGTCTACAACGTTTAGTTTAGGTGTGAGAGCCAAAATGAACTTTTTATTGCTTTAAACGCGTTTTCAGCCTGATTGTGCACTTTAGGTGAAAATGTCAAAATCTTAAAAATGAGCATAAGCACAATGAAATTAATGCTGGAATCATCTTCAGGATGCTAGAATACACTAAATACAGCAACAATTTTGAGTCTACAACGTTTAGTTTAGGTGTGAGAGCCAAAATGAACTTTTTATTGCTTTAAACGCGTTTTCAGCCCCTGATTGTACACTTAAGGTGAAAATGTCAAAATCTTCAAAATGAGCATAAGCACAATGAAATTAATGCTGGAATCATCTTCAGGATGCTAGAATACACTAAATACAGCAAAAATTTTGAGTCTACAACGTTTAGTTTAGGTGTGAGAGCCAAAATGAACTTTTTATTGCTTTAAACGCGTTTTCAGCCTGATTGTGCACTTTAGGTGAAAATGTCAAAATCTTAAAAATGAGCATAAGCACAATGAAATTAATGCTGGAATCATCTTCAGGATGCTAGAATACACTAAATACAGCAAAAATTTTGAGTCTACAACGTTTAGTTTAGGTGTGAGAGCCAAAATGAACTTTTTATTGCTTTAAACGCGTTTTCAGCCCCTGATTGTACACTTAAGGTGAAAATGTCAAAATCTTCAAAATGAGCATAAGCACAATGAAATTAATGCTGGAATCATCTTCAGGATGCTAGAATACACTAAATACAGCAAAAATTTTGAGTCTACAACGTTTAGTTTAGGTGTGAGAGCCAAAATGAACTTTTTATTGCTTTAAACGCGTTTTCAGCCCCTGATTGTACACTTAAGGTGAAAATGTCAAAATCTTAAAAATGAGCATAAGCACAATGAAATTAATGCTGGAATCATCTTCAGGATGCTAGAATACACTAAATACAGCAAAAATTTTGAGTCTACAACGTTTAGTTTAGGTGTGAGAGCCAAAATGAACTTTTTATTGCTTTAAACGCGTTTTCAGCCTGATTGTGCACTTTAGGTGAAAATGTCAAAATCTTAAAAATGAGCATAAGCACAATGAAATTAATGCTGGAATCATCTTCAGGATGCTAGAATACACTAAATACAGCAAAAATGTTGAGTCTACAACGTTTTGTTTAGGTGTGAGAGCCAAAATGAACTTTTTATGGCTTTAAATGCGTTTTCAGCCTGATTGTGCACTTTAGGTGAAAATGTCAAAATCTTCAAAATGAGCATAAGCACAATGAAATTAATGCTGGAATCATCTTCAGGATGCTAGAATACACTAAATACAGCAAAAATTTTGAGTCTACAACGTTTAGTTTAGGTGTGAGAGCCAAAATGAACTTTTTATTGCTTTAAACGCGTTTTCAGCCCCTGATTGTACACTTAAGGTGAAAATGTCAAAATCTTCAAAATGAGCATAAGCACAATGAAATTAATGCTGGAATCATCTTCAGGATGCTAGAATACACTAAATACAGCAAAAATTTTGAGTCTACAACGTTTAGTTTAGATGTGAGAGCCAAAATGAACTTTTTATTGCTTTAAACGCGTTTTCAGCCTGATTGTGCACTTTAGGTGAAAATGTCAAAATCTTAAAAATGAGCATAAGCACAATGAAATTAATGCTGGAATCATCTTCAGGATGCTAGAATACACTAAATACAGCAAAAATTTTGAGTCTACAACGTTTAGTTTAGGTGTGAGAGCCAAAATGAACTTTTTATTGCTTTAAACGCGTTTTCAGCCCCTGATTGTACACTTAAGGTGAAAATGTCAAAATCTTCAAAATGAGCATAAGCACAATGAAATTAATGCTGGAATCATCTTCAGGATGCTAGAATACACTAAATACAGCAAAAATGTTGAGTCTACAACGTTTTGTTTAGGTGTGAGAGCCAAAATGAACTTTTTATGGCTTTAAATGCGTTTTCAGCCTGATTGTGCACTTTAGGTGAAAATGTCAAAATCTTCAAAATGAGCATAAGCACAATGAAATTAATGCTGGAATCATCTTCAGGATGCTAGAATACACTAAATACAGCAAAAATTTTGAGTCTACAACGTTTAGTTTAGGTGTGAGAGCCAAAATGAACTTTTTATTGCTTTAAACGCGTTTTCAGCCCCTGATTGTACACTTAAGGTGAAAATGTCAAAATCTTCAAAATGAGCATAAGCACAATGAAATTAATGCTGGAATCATCTTCAGGATGCTAGAATACACTAAATACAGCAAAAATTTTGAGTCTACAACGTTTAGTTTAGGTGTGAGAGCCAAAATGAACTTTTTATGGCTTTAAATGCGTTTTCAGCCTGATTGTGCACTTTAGGTGAAAATGTCAAAATCTTCAAAATGAGCATAAGCACAATGAAATTAATGCTGGAATCATCTTCAGGGTGCTAGAATACACTAAATACAGCAAAAATTTTGAGTCTACAACGTTTAGTTTAGGTGTGAGAGCCAAAATGAACTTTTTATTGCTTTAAACGCGTTTTCAGCCCCTGATTGTACACTTAAGGTGAAAATGTCAAAATCTTCAAAATGAGCATAAGCACAATGAAATTAATGCTGGAATCATCTTCAGGATGCTAGAATACACTAAATACAGCAAAAATTTTGAGTCTACAACGTTTAGTTTAGGTGTGAGAGCCAAAATGAACTTTTTATTGCTTTAAACGCGTTTTCAGCCTGATTGTGCACTTTAGGTGAAAATGTCAAAATCTTCAAAATGAGCATAAGCACAATGAAATTAATGCTGGAATCATCTTCAGGATGCTAGAATACACTAAATACAGCAAAAATTTTGAGTCTACAACGTTTAGTTTAGGTGTGAGAGCCAAAATGAACTTTTTATTGCTTTAAACGCGTTTTCAGCCCCTGATTGTACACTTAAGGTGAAAATGTCAAAATCTTCAAAATGAGCATAAGCACAATGAAATTAATGCTGGAATCATCTTCAGGATGCTAGAATACACTAAATACAGCAAAAATTTTGAGTCTACAACGTTTAGTTTAGGTGTGAGAGCCAAAATGAACTTTTTATTGCTTTAAACGCGTTTTCAGCCTGATTGTGCACTTTAGGTGAAAATGTCAAAATCTTAAAAATGAGCATAAGCACAATGAAATTAATGCTGGAATCATCTTCAGGATGCTAGAATACACTAAATACAGCAAAAATTTTGAGTCTACAACGTTTAGTTTAGGTGTGAGAGCCAAAATGAACTTTTTATTGCTTTAAACGCGTTTTCAGCCTGATTGTGCACTTTAGGTGAAAATGTCAAAATCTTAAAAATGAGCATAAGCACAATGAAATTAATGCTGGAATCATCTTCAGGATGCTAGAATACACTAAATACAGCAAAAATTTTGAGTCTACAACGTTTAGTTTAGGTGTGAGAGCCAAAATGAACTTTTTATTGCTTTAAACGCGTTTTCAGCCCCTGATTGTACACTTAAGGTGAAAATGTCAAAATCTTCAAAATGAGCATAAGCACAATGAAATTAATGCTGGAATCATCTTCAGGATGCTAGAATACACTAAATACAGCAAAAATTTTGAGTCTACAACGTTTAGTTTAGGTGTGAGAGCCAAAATGAACTTTTTATTGCTTTAAACGCGTTTTCAGCCCCTGATTGTGCACTTTAGGTGAAAATGTCAAAATCTTAAAAATGAGCATAAGCACAATGAAATTAATGCTGGAATCATCTTCAGGATGCTAGAAAACACTAAATACAGCAAAAATTTTGAGTCTACAACGTTTAGTTTAGGTGTGAGAGCCAAAATGAACTTTTTATTGCTTTAAACGCGTTTTCAGCCCCTGATTGTACACTTAAGGTGAAAATGTCAAAATCTTCAAAATGAGCATAAGCACAATGAAATTAATGCTGGAATCATCTTCAGGATGCTAGAATACACTAAATACAGCAAAAAATTTGAGTCTACAACGTTTAGTTTATGTGTGAGAGCCAAAATGAACTTTTTATTGCTTTAAACGCGTTTTCAGCCTGATTGTGCACTTTAGGTGAAAATGTCAAAATCTTAAAAATGAGCATAAGCACAATGAAATTAATGCTGGAATCATCTTCAGGATGCTAGAATACACTAAATACAGCAAAAATTTTGAGTCTACAACGTTTAGTTTAGGTGTGAGAGCCAAAATGAACTTTTTATTGCTTTAAACGCGTATTCAGCCCCTGATTGTACATTTAAGGTGAAAATGTCAAAATCTTAAAAATGAGCATAAGCACAATGAAATTAATGCTGGAATCATCTTCAGGATGCTAGAATACACTAAATACAGCAAAAATTTTGAGTCTACAACGTTTAGTTTAGGTGTGAGAGCCAAAATGAACTTTTTATTGCTTTAAACGCGTTTTCAGCCCCTGATTGTACACTTAAGGTGAAAATGTCAAAATCTTCAAAATGAGCATAAGCACAATGAAATTAATGCTGGAATCATCTTCAGGATGCTAGAATACACTAAATACAGCAAAAATGTTGAGTCTACAACGTTTTGTTTAGGTGTGAGAGCCAAAATGAACTTTTTATGGCTTTAAATGCGTTTTCAGCCTGATTGTGCACTTTAGGTGAAAATGTCAAAATCT
Organism: Vanacampus margaritifer; assembly: GCF_051991255.1. NCBI lineage: Eukaryota > Metazoa > Chordata > Actinopteri > Syngnathiformes > Syngnathidae > Vanacampus > Vanacampus margaritifer. The sequence continues at coordinate 830,148 of NW_027520743.1, read as the reverse complement.
TCAAAATGAGCATAAGCACAATGAAATTAATGCTGGAATCATCTTCAGGATGCTAGAATACACTAAATACAGCAAAAATTTTGAGTCTACAACGTTTAGTTTAGGTGTGAGAGCCAAAATGAACTTTTTATTGCTTTAAACGCGTTTTCAGCCTGATTGTGCACTTTAGGTGAAAATGTCAAAATCTTAAAAATGAGCATAAGCACAATGAAATTAATGCTGGAATCATCTTCAGGATGCTAGAATACACTAAATACAGCAACAATTTTGAGTCTACAACGTTTAGTTTAGGTGTGAGAGCCAAAATGAACTTTTTATTGCTTTAAACGCGTTTTCAGCCCCTGATTGTACACTTAAGGTGAAAATGTCAAAATCTTCAAAATGAGCATAAGCACAATGAAATTAATGCTGGAATCATCTTCAGGATGCTAGAATACACTAAATACAGCAAAAATTTTGAGTCTACAACGTTTAGTTTAGGTGTGAGAGCCAAAATGAACTTTTTATTGCTTTAAACGCGTTTTCAGCCTGATTGTGCACTTTAGGTGAAAATGTCAAAATCTTAAAAATGAGCATAAGCACAATGAAATTAATGCTGGAATCATCTTCAGGATGCTAGAATACACTAAATACAGCAAAAATTTTGAGTCTACAACGTTTAGTTTAGGTGTGAGAGCCAAAATGAACTTTTTATTGCTTTAAACGCGTTTTCAGCCCCTGATTGTACACTTAAGGTGAAAATGTCAAAATCTTCAAAATGAGCATAAGCACAATGAAATTAATGCTGGAATCATCTTCAGGATGCTAGAATACACTAAATACAGCAAAAATTTTGAGTCTACAACGTTTAGTTTAGGTGTGAGAGCCAAAATGAACTTTTTATTGCTTTAAACGCGTTTTCAGCCCCTGATTGTACACTTAAGGTGAAAATGTCAAAATCTTAAAAATGAGCATAAGCACAATGAAATTAATGCTGGAATCATCTTCAGGATGCTAGAATACACTAAATACAGCAAAAATTTTGAGTCTACAACGTTTAGTTTAGGTGTGAGAGCCAAAATGAACTTTTTATTGCTTTAAACGCGTTTTCAGCCTGATTGTGCACTTTAGGTGAAAATGTCAAAATCTTAAAAATGAGCATAAGCACAATGAAATTAATGCTGGAATCATCTTCAGGATGCTAGAATACACTAAATACAGCAAAAATGTTGAGTCTACAACGTTTTGTTTAGGTGTGAGAGCCAAAATGAACTTTTTATGGCTTTAAATGCGTTTTCAGCCTGATTGTGCACTTTAGGTGAAAATGTCAAAATCTTCAAAATGAGCATAAGCACAATGAAATTAATGCTGGAATCATCTTCAGGATGCTAGAATACACTAAATACAGCAAAAATTTTGAGTCTACAACGTTTAGTTTAGGTGTGAGAGCCAAAATGAACTTTTTATTGCTTTAAACGCGTTTTCAGCCCCTGATTGTACACTTAAGGTGAAAATGTCAAAATCTTCAAAATGAGCATAAGCACAATGAAATTAATGCTGGAATCATCTTCAGGATGCTAGAATACACTAAATACAGCAAAAATTTTGAGTCTACAACGTTTAGTTTAGATGTGAGAGCCAAAATGAACTTTTTATTGCTTTAAACGCGTTTTCAGCCTGATTGTGCACTTTAGGTGAAAATGTCAAAATCTTAAAAATGAGCATAAGCACAATGAAATTAATGCTGGAATCATCTTCAGGATGCTAGAATACACTAAATACAGCAAAAATTTTGAGTCTACAACGTTTAGTTTAGGTGTGAGAGCCAAAATGAACTTTTTATTGCTTTAAACGCGTTTTCAGCCCCTGATTGTACACTTAAGGTGAAAATGTCAAAATCTTCAAAATGAGCATAAGCACAATGAAATTAATGCTGGAATCATCTTCAGGATGCTAGAATACACTAAATACAGCAAAAATGTTGAGTCTACAACGTTTTGTTTAGGTGTGAGAGCCAAAATGAACTTTTTATGGCTTTAAATGCGTTTTCAGCCTGATTGTGCACTTGAGGTGAAAATGTCAAAATCTTAAAAATGAGCATAAGCACAATGAAATTAATGCTGGAATCATCTTCAGGATGCTAGAATACACTAAATACAGCAAAAATTTTGAGTCTACAACGTTTAGTTTAGGTGTGAGAGCCAAAATGAACTTTTTATTGCTTTAAATGCGTTTTCAGCCTGATTGTGCACTTTAGGTGAAAATGTCAAAATCTTCAAAATGAGCATAAGCACAATGAAATTAATGCTGGAATCATCTTCAGGGTGCTAGAATACACTAAATACAGCAAAAATTTTGAGTCTACAACGTTTAGTTTAGGTGTGAGAGCCAAAATGAACTTTTTATTGCTTTAAACGCGTTTTCAGCCCCTGATTGTACACTTAAGGTGAAAATGTCAAAATCTTCAAAATGAACATAAGCACAATGAAATTAATGCTGGAATCATCTTCAGGATGCTAGAATACACTAAATACAGCAAAAATTTTGAGTCTACAACGTTTAGTTTAGGTGTGAGAGCCAAAATGAACTTTTTATTGCTTTAAACGCGTTTTCAGCCTGATTGTGCACTTTAGGTGAAAATGTCAAAATCTTAAAAATGAGCATAAGCACAATGAAATTAATGCTGGAATCATCTTCAGGATGCTAGAATACACTAAATACAGCAAAAATTTTGAGTCTACAACGTTTAGTTTAGGTGTGAGAGCCAAAATGAACTTTTTATTGCTTTAAACGCGTTTTCAGCCCCTGATTGTACACTTAAGGTGAAAATGTCAAAATCTTAAAAATGAGCATAAGCACAATGAAATTAATGCTGGAATCATCTTCAGGATGCTAGAATACACTAAATACAGCAAAAAATTTGAGTCTACAACGTTTAGTTTATGTGTGAGAGCCAAAATGAACTTTTTATTGCTTTAAACGCGTTTTCAGCCTGATTGTGCACTTTAGGTGAAAATGTCAAAATCTTAAAAATGAGCATAAGCACAATGAAATTAATGCTGGAATCATCTTCAGGATGCTAGAATACACTAAATACAGCAAAAATTTTGAGTCTACAACGTTTAGTTTAGGTGTGAGAGCCAAAATGAACTTTTTATTGCTTTAAACGCGTATTCAGCCCCTGATTGTACATTTAAGGTGAAAATGTCAAAATCTTAAAAATGAGCATAAGCACAATGAAATTAATGCTGGAATCATCTTCAGGATGCTAGAATACACTAAATACAGCAAAAATTTTGAGTCTACAACGTTTAGTTTAGGTGTGAGAGCCAAAATGAACTTTTTATTGCTTTAAACGCGTTTTCAGCCCCTGATTGTACACTTAAGGTGAAAATGTCAAAATCTTCAAAATGAGCATAAGCACAATGAAATTAATGCTGGAATCATCTTCAGGATGCTAGAATACACTAAATACAGCAAAAATGTTGAGTCTACAACGTTTTGTTTAGGTGTGAGAGCCAAAATGAACTTTTTATGGCTTTAAATGCGTTTTCAGCCTGATTGTGCACTTTAGGTGAAAATGTCAAAATCTTCAAAATGAGCATAAGCACAATGAAATTAATGCTGGAATCATCTTCAGGATGCTAGAATACACTAAATACAGCAAAAATTTTGAGTCTACAACGTTTAGTTTAGGTGTGAGAGCCAAAATGAACTTTTTATTGCTTTAAACGCGTTTTCAGCCTGATTGTGCACTTTAGGTGAAAATGTCAAAATCTTAAAAATGAGCATAAGCACAATGAAATTAATGCTGGAATCATCTTCAGGATGCTAGAATACACTAAATACAGCAACAATTTTGAGTCTACAACGTTTAGTTTAGGTGTGAGAGCCAAAATGAACTTTTTATTGCTTTAAACGCGTTTTCAGCCCCTGATTGTACACTTAAGGTGAAAATGTCAAAATCTTCAAAATGAGCATAAGCACAATGAAATTAATGCTGGAATCATCTTCAGGATGCTAGAATACACTAAATACAGCAAAAATTTTGAGTCTACAACGTTTAGTTTAGGTGTGAGAGCCAAAATGAACTTTTTATTGCTTTAAACGCGTTTTCAGCCTGATTGTGCACTTTAGGTGAAAATGTCAAAATCTTAAAAATGAGCATAAGCACAATGAAATTAATGCTGGAATCATCTTCAGGATGCTAGAATACACTAAATACAGCAAAAATTTTGAGTCTACAACGTTTAGTTTAGGTGTGAGAGCCAAAATGAACTTTTTATTGCTTTAAACGCGTTTTCAGCCCCTGATTGTACACTTAAGGTGAAAATGTCAAAATCTTCAAAATGAGCATAAGCACAATGAAATTAATGCTGGAATCATCTTCAGGATGCTAGAATACACTAAATACAGCAAAAATTTTGAGTCTACAACGTTTAGTTTAGGTGTGAGAGCCAAAATGAACTTTTTATTGCTTTAAACGCGTTTTCAGCCCCTGATTGTACACTTAAGGTGAAAATGTCAAAATCTTAAAAATGAGCATAAGCACAATGAAATTAATGCTGGAATCATCTTCAGGATGCTAGAATACACTAAATACAGCAAAAATTTTGAGTCTACAACGTTTAGTTTAGGTGTGAGAGCCAAAATGAACTTTTTATTGCTTTAAACGCGTTTTCAGCCTGATTGTGCACTTTAGGTGAAAATGTCAAAATCTTAAAAATGAGCATAAGCACAATGAAATTAATGCTGGAATCATCTTCAGGATGCTAGAATACACTAAATACAGCAAAAATGTTGAGTCTACAACGTTTTGTTTAGGTGTGAGAGCCAAAATGAACTTTTTATGGCTTTAAATGCGTTTTCAGCCTGATTGTGCACTTTAGGTGAAAATGTCAAAATCTTCAAAATGAGCATAAGCACAATGAAATTAATGCTGGAATCATCTTCAGGATGCTAGAATACACTAAATACAGCAAAAATTTTGAGTCTACAACGTTTAGTTTAGGTGTGAGAGCCAAAATGAACTTTTTATTGCTTTAAACGCGTTTTCAGCCCCTGATTGTACACTTAAGGTGAAAATGTCAAAATCTTCAAAATGAGCATAAGCACAATGAAATTAATGCTGGAATCATCTTCAGGATGCTAGAATACACTAAATACAGCAAAAATTTTGAGTCTACAACGTTTAGTTTAGATGTGAGAGCCAAAATGAACTTTTTATTGCTTTAAACGCGTTTTCAGCCTGATTGTGCACTTTAGGTGAAAATGTCAAAATCTTAAAAATGAGCATAAGCACAATGAAATTAATGCTGGAATCATCTTCAGGATGCTAGAATACACTAAATACAGCAAAAATTTTGAGTCTACAACGTTTAGTTTAGGTGTGAGAGCCAAAATGAACTTTTTATTGCTTTAAACGCGTTTTCAGCCCCTGATTGTACACTTAAGGTGAAAATGTCAAAATCTTCAAAATGAGCATAAGCACAATGAAATTAATGCTGGAATCATCTTCAGGATGCTAGAATACACTAAATACAGCAAAAATGTTGAGTCTACAACGTTTTGTTTAGGTGTGAGAGCCAAAATGAACTTTTTATGGCTTTAAATGCGTTTTCAGCCTGATTGTGCACTTGAGGTGAAAATGTCAAAATCTTAAAAATGAGCATAAGCACAATGAAATTAATGCTGGAATCATCTTCAGGATGCTAGAATACACTAAATACAGCAAAAATTTTGAGTCTACAACGTTTAGTTTAGGTGTGAGAGCCAAAATGAACTTTTTATTGCTTTAAATGCGTTTTCAGCCTGATTGTGCACTTTAGGTGAAAATGTCAAAATCTTCAAAATGAGCATAAGCACAATGAAATTAATGCTGGAATCATCTTCAGGGTGCTAGAATACACTAAATACAGCAAAAATTTTGAGTCTACAACGTTTAGTTTAGGTGTGAGAGCCAAAATGAACTTTTTATTGCTTTAAACGCGTTTTCAGCCCCTGATTGTACACTTAAGGTGAAAATGTCAAAATCTTCAAAATGAACATAAGCACAATGAAATTAATGCTGGAATCATCTTCAGGATGCTAGAATACACTAAATACAGCAAAAATTTTGAGTCTACAACGTTTAGTTTAGGTGTGAGAGCCAAAATGAACTTTTTATTGCTTTAAACGCGTTTTCAGCCTGATTGTGCACTTTAGGTGAAAATGTCAAAATCTTAAAAATGAGCATAAGCACAATGAAATTAATGCTGGAATCATCTTCAGGATGCTAGAATACACTAAATACAGCAAAAATTTTGAGTCTACAACGTTTAGTTTAGGTGTGAGAGCCAAAATGAACTTTTTATTGCTTTAAACGCGTTTTCAGCCCCTGATTGTACACTTAAGGTGAAAATGTCAAAATCTTAAAAATGAGCATAAGCACAATGAAATTAATGCTGGAATCATCTTCAGGATGCTAGAATACACTAAATACAGCAAAAATGTTGAGTCTACAACGTTTTGTTTAGGTGTGAGAGCCAAAATGAACTTTTTATGGCTTTAAATGCGTTTTCAGCCTGATTGTGCACTTTAGGTGAAAATGTCAAAATCTTCAAAATGAGCATAAGCACAATGAAATTAATGCTGGAATCATCTTCAGGATGCTAGAATACACTAAATACAGCAAAAATTTTGAGTCTACAACGTTTAGTTTAGGTGTGAGAGCCAAAATGAACTTTTTATTGCTTTAAACGCGTTTTCAGCCCCTGATGGTACACTTAAGGTGAAAATGTCAAAATCTTCAAAATGAGCATAAGCACAATGAAATTAATGCTGGAATCATCTTCAGGATGCTAGAATACACTAAATACAGCAAAAATTTTGAGTCTACAACGTTTAGTTTAGGTGTGAGAGCCAAAATGAACTTTTTATTGCTTTAAACGCGTTTTCAGCCTGATTGTGCACTTTAGGTGAAAATGTCAAAATCTTAAAAATGAGCATAAGCACAATGAAATTAATGCTGGAATCATCTTCAGGATGCTAGAATACACTAAATACAGCAAAAATTTTGAGTCTACAACGTTTAGTTTAGGTGTGAGAGCCAAAATGAACTTTTTATTGCTTTAAACGCGTTTTCAGCCCCTGATTGTACACTTAAGGTGAAAATGTCAAAATCTTCAAAATGAGCATAAGCACGATGAAATTAATGCTGGAATCATCTTCAGGATGCTAGAATACACTAAATACAGCAAAAATGTTGAGTCTACAAGGTTTAGTTTAGGTGTGAGAGCCAAAATGAACTTTTTATTGCTTTAAACGCGTTTTCAGCCTGATTGTGCACTTTAGGTGAAAATGTCAAAATCTTAAAAATGAGCATAAGCACAATGAAATTAATGCTGGAATCATCTTCAGGATGCTAGAATACACTAAATACAGCAAAAATTTTGAGTCTACAACGTTTAGTTTAGGTGTGAGAGCCAAAATGAACTTTTTATTGCTTTAAACGCGTTTTCAGCCCCTGATTGTACACTTAAGGTGAAAATGTCAAAATCTTCAAAATGAGCATAAGCACAATGAAATTAATGCTGGAATCATCTTCAGGATGCTAGAATACACTAAATACAGCAAAAATTTTGAGTCTACAACGTTTAGTTTAGGTGTGAGAGCCAAAATGAACTTTTTATTGCTTTAAACGCGTTTTCAGCCTGATTGTGCACTTTAGGTGAAAATGTCAAAATCTTAAAAATGAGCATAAGCACAATGAAATTAATGCTGGAATCATCTTCAGGATGCTAGAATACACTAAATACAGCAAAAATTTTGAGTCTACAACGTTTAGTTTAGGTGTGAGAGCCAAAATGAACTTTTTATTGCTTTAAACGCGTTTTCAGCCCCTGATTGTACACTTAAGGTGAAAATGTCAAAATCTTAAAAATGAGCATAAGCACAATGAAATTAATGCTGGAATCATCTTCAGGATGCTAGAATACACTAAATACAGCAAAAATGTTGAGTCTACAACGTTTTGTTTAGGTGTGAGAGCCAAAATGAACTTTTTATGGCTTTAAATGCGTTTTCAGCCTGATTGTGCACTTTAGGTGAAAATGTCAAAATCTTCAAAATGAGCATAAGCACAATGAAATTAATGCTGGAATCATCTTCAGGATGCTAGAATACACTAAATACAGCAAAAATTTTGAGTCTACAACGTTTAGTTTAGGTGTGAGAGCCAAAATGAACTTTTTATTGCTTTAAACGCGTTTTCAGCCCCTGATTGTACACTTAAGGTGAAAATGTCAAAATCTTCAAAATGAGCATAAGCACGATGAAATTAATGCTGGAATCATCTTCAGGATGCTAGAATACACTAAATACAGCAAAAATTTTGAGTCTACAACGTTTAGTTTAGGTGTGAGAGCCAAAATGAACTTTTTATTGCTTTAAACGCGTTTTCAGCCTGATTGTGCACTTAAGGTGAAAATGTCAAAATCTTAAAAATGAGCATAAGCACAATGAAATTAATGCTGGAATCATCTTCAGGATGCTAGAATACACTAAATACAGCAAAAATGTTGAGTCTACAACGTTTTGTTTAGGTGTGAGAGCCAAAATGAACTTTTTATGGCTTTAAATGCGTTTTCAGCCTGATTGTGCACTTTAGGTGAAAATGTCAAAATCTTCAAAATGAGCATAAGCACAATGAAATTAATGCTGGAATCATCTTCAGGATGCTAGAATACACTAAATACAGCAAAAATTTTGAGTCTACAACGTTTAGTTTAGGTGTGAGAGCCAAAATGAACTTTTTATTGCTTTAAACGCGTTTTCAGCCCCTGATTGTACACTTAAGGTGAAAATGTCAAAATCTTCAAAATGAGCATAAGCACGATGAAATTAATGCTGGAATCATCTTCAGGATGCTAGAATACACTAAATACAGCAAAAATTTTGAGTCTACAACGTTTAGTTTAGGTGTGAGAGCCAAAATGAACTTTTTATTGCTTTAAACGCGTTTTCAGCCCCTGATTGTACACTTAAGGTGAAAATGTCAAAATCTTAAAAATGAGCATAAGCACAATGAAATTAATGCTGGAATCATCTTCAGGATGCTAGAATACACTAAATACAGCAAAAAGTTTGAGTCTACAACGTTTAGTTTAGGTGTGAGAGCCAAAATGAACTTTTTATTGCTTTAAACGCGTTTTCAGCCTGATTGTGCACTTAAGGTGAAAATGTCAAAATCCTAAAAATGAGCATAAGCACAATGAAATTAATGCTGGAATCATCTTCAGGATGCTAGAATACACTAAATACAGCAAAAAGTTTGAGTCTACAACGTTTAGTTTAGGTGTGAGAGCCAAAATGAACTTTTTATTGCTTTAAACGCGTTTTCAGCCCCTGATTGTACACTTAAGGTGAAAATGTCAAAATCTTAAAAATGAGCATAAGCACAATGAAATTAATGCTGGAATCATCTTCAGGATGCTAGAATACACTAAATACAGCAAAAAGTTTGAGTCTACAACGTTTAGTTTAGGTGTGAGAGCCAAAATGAACTTTTTATTGCTTTAAACGCGTTTTCAGCCCCTGATTGTACACTTAAGGTGAAAATGTCAAAATCTTAAAAATGAGCATAAGCACAATGAAATTAATGCTGGAATCATCTTCAGGATGCTAGAATACACTAAATACAGCAAAAATTTTGAGTCTACAACGTTTAGTTTAGGTGTGAGAGCCAAAATGAACTTTTTATTGCTTTAAACGCGTTTTCAGCCCCTGATTGTACACTTAAGGTGAAAATGTCAAAATCTTCAAAATGAGCATAAGCACAATGAAATTAATGCTGGAATCATCTTCAGGATGCTAGAATACACTAAATACAGCAAAAATTTTGAGTCTACAACGTTTAGTTTAGATGTGAGAGCCAAAATGAACTTTTTATTGCTTTAAACGCGTTTTCAGCCTGATTGTGCACTTTAGGTGAAAATGTCAAAATCTTAAAAATGAGCATAAGCACAATGAAATTAATGCTGGAATCATCTTCAGGATGCTAGAATACACTAAATACAGCAAAAATTTTGAGTCTACAACGTTTAGTTTAGGTGTGAGAGCCAAAATGAACTTTTTATTGCTTTAAACGCGTTTTCAGCCCCTGATTGTACACTTAGGTGAAAATGTCAAAATCTTCAAAATGAGCATAAGCACAATGAAATTAATGCTGGAATCATCTTCAGGATGCTAGAATACACTAAATACAGCAAAAATGTTGAGTCTACAACGTTTTGTTTAGGTGTGAGAGCCAAAATGAACTTTTTATGGCTTTAAATGCGTTTTCAGCCTGATTGTGCACTTTAGGTGAAAATGTCAAAATCTTCAAAATGAGCATAAGCACAATGAAATTAATGCTGGAATCATCTTCAGGATGCTAGAATACACTAAATACAGCAAAAATTTTGAGTCTACAACGTTTAGTTTAGGTGTGAGAGCCAAAATGAACTTTTTATTGCTTTAAACGCGTTTTCAGCCCCTGATTGTACACTTAAGGTGAAAATGTCAAAATCTTCAAAATGAGCATAAGCACAATGAAATTAATGCTGGAATCATCTTCAGGATGCTAGAATACACTAAATACAGCAAAAATTTTGAGTCTACAACGTTTAGTTTAGGTGTGAGAGCCAAAATGAACTTTTTATGGCTTTAAATGCGTTTTCAGCCTGATTGTGCACTTTAGGTGAAAATGTCAAAATCTTCAAAATGAGCATAAGCACAATGAAATTAATGCTGGAATCATCTTCAGGGTGCTAGAATACACTAAATACAGCAAAAATTTTGAGTCTACAACGTTTAGTTTAGGTGTGAGAGCCAAAATGAACTTTTTATTGCTTTAAACGCGTTTTCAGCCCCTGATTGTACACTTAAGGTGAAAATGTCAAAATCTTCAAAATGAGCATAAGCACAATGAAATTAATGCTGGAATCATCTTCAGGATGCTAGAATACACTAAATACAGCAAAAATTTTGAGTCTACAACGTTTAGTTTAGGTGTGAGAGCCAAAATGAACTTTTTATTGCTTTAAACGCGTTTTCAGCCTGATTGTGCACTTTAGGTGAAAATGTCAAAATCTTCAAAATGAGCATAAGCACAATGAAATTAATGCTGGAATCATCTTCAGGATGCTAGAATACACTAAATACAGCAAAAATTTTGAGTCTACAACGTTTAGTTTAGGTGTGAGAGCCAAAATGAACTTTTTATTGCTTTAAACGCGTTTTCAGCCCCTGATTGTACACTTAAGGTGAAAATGTCAAAATCTTCAAAATGAGCATAAGCACAATGAAATTAATGCTGGAATCATCTTCAGGATGCTAGAATACACTAAATACAGCAAAAATTTTGAGTCTACAACGTTTAGTTTAGGTGTGAGAGCCAAAATGAACTTTTTATTGCTTTAAACGCGTTTTCAGCCTGATTGTGCACTTTAGGTGAAAATGTCAAAATCTTAAAAATGAGCATAAGCACAATGAAATTAATGCTGGAATCATCTTCAGGATGCTAGAATACACTAAATACAGCAAAAATTTTGAGTCTACAACGTTTAGTTTAGGTGTGAGAGCCAAAATGAACTTTTTATTGCTTTAAACGCGTTTTCAGCCTGATTGTGCACTTTAGGTGAAAATGTCAAAATCTTAAAAATGAGCATAAGCACAATGAAATTAATGCTGGAATCATCTTCAGGATGCTAGAATACACTAAATACAGCAAAAATTTTGAGTCTACAACGTTTAGTTTAGGTGTGAGAGCCAAAATGAACTTTTTATTGCTTTAAACGCGTTTTCAGCCCCTGATTGTACACTTAAGGTGAAAATGTCAAAATCTTCAAAATGAGCATAAGCACAATGAAATTAATGCTGGAATCATCTTCAGGATGCTAGAATACACTAAATACAGCAAAAATTTTGAGTCTACAACGTTTAGTTTAGGTGTGAGAGCCAAAATGAACTTTTTATTGCTTTAAACGCGTTTTCAGCCCCTGATTGTGCACTTTAGGTGAAAATGTCAAAATCTTAAAAATGAGCATAAGCACAATTAAATTAATGCTGGAATCATCTTCAGGATGCTAGAAAACACTAAATACAGCAAAAATTTTGAGTCTACAACGTTTAGTTTAGGTGTGAGAGCCAAAATGAACTTTTTATTGCTTTAAACGCGTTTTCAGCCCCTGATTGTACACTTAAGGTGAAAATGTCAAAATCTTCAAAATGAGCATAAGCACAATGAAATTAATGCTGGAATCATCTTCAGGATGCTAGAATACACTAAATACAGCAAAAAATTTGAGTCTACAACGTTTAGTTTATGTGTGAGAGCCAAAATGAACTTTTTATTGCTTTAAACGCGTTTTCAGCCTGATTGTGCACTTTAGGTGAAAATGTCAAAATCTTAAAAATGAGCATAAGCACAATGAAATTAATGCTGGAATCATCTTCAGGATGCTAGAATACACTAAATACAGCAAAAATTTTGAGTCTACAACGTTTAGTTTAGGTGTGAGAGCCAAAATGAACTTTTTATTGCTTTAAACGCGTATTCAGCCCCTGATTGTACATTTAAGGTGAAAATGTCAAAATCTTAAAAATGAGCATAAGCACAATGAAATTAATGCTGGAATCATCTTCAGGATGCTAGAATACACTAAATACAGCAAAAATTTTGAGTCTACAACGTTTAGTTTAGGTGTGAGAGCCAAAATGAACTTTTTATTGCTTTAAACGCGTTTTCAGCCCCTGATTGTACACTTAAGGTGAAAATGTCAAAATCTTCAAAATGAGCATAAGCACAATGAAATTAATGCTGGAATCATCTTCAGGATGCTAGAATACACTAAATACAGCAAAAATGTTGAGTCTACAACGTTTTGTTTAGGTGTGAGAGCCAAAATGAACTTTTTATGGCTTTAAATGCGTTTTCAGCCTGATTGTGCACTTTAGGTGAAAATGTCAAAATCTTCAAAATGAGCATAAGCACAATGAAATTAATGCTGGAATCATCTTCAGGATGCTAGAATACACTAAATACAGCAAAAATTTTGAGTCTACAACGTTTAGTTTAGGTGTGAGAGCCAAAATGAACTTTTTATTGCTTTAAACGCGTTTTCAGCCTGATTGTGCACTTTAGGTGAAAATGTCAAAATCTTAAAAATGAGCATAAGCACAATGAAATTAATGCTGGAATCATCTTCAGGATGCTAGAATACACTAAATACAGCAACAATTTTGAGTCTACAACGTTTAGTTTAGGTGTGAGAGCCAAAATGAACTTTTTATTGCTTTAAACGCGTTTTCAGCCCCTGATTGTACACTTAAGGTGAAAATGTCAAAATCTTCAAAATGAGCATAAGCACAATGAAATTAATGCTGGAATCATCTTCAGGATGCTAGAATACACTAAATACAGCAAAAATTTTGAGTCTACAACGTTTAGTTTAGGTGTGAGAGCCAAAATGAACTTTTTATTGCTTTAAACGCGTTTTCAGCCTGATTGTGCACTTTAGGTGAAAATGTCAAAATCTTAAAAATGAGCATAAGCACAATGAAATTAATGCTGGAATCATCTTCAGGATGCTAGAATACACTAAATACAGCAAAAATTTTGAGTCTACAACGTTTAGTTTAGGTGTGAGAGCCAAAATGAACTTTTTATTGCTTTAAACGCGTTTTCAGCCCCTGATTGTACACTTAAGGTGAAAATGTCAAAATCTTCAAAATGAGCATAAGCACAATGAAATTAATGCTGGAATCATCTTCAGGATGCTAGAATACACTAAATACAGCAAAAATTTTGAGTCTACAACGTTTAGTTTAGGTGTGAGAGCCAAAATGAACTTTTTATTGCTTTAAACGCGTTTTCAGCCCCTGATTGTACACTTAAGGTGAAAATGTCAAAATCTTAAAAATGAGCATAAGCACAATGAAATTAATGCTGGAATCATCTTCAGGATGCTAGAATACACTAAATACAGCAAAAATTTTGAGTCTACAACGTTTAGTTTAGGTGTGAGAGCCAAAATGAACTTTTTATTGCTTTAAACGCGTTTTCAGCCTGATTGTGCACTTTAGGTGAAAATGTCAAAATCTTAAAAATGAGCATAAGCACAATGAAATTAATGCTGGAATCATCTTCAGGATGCTAGAATACACTAAATACAGCAAAAATGTTGAGTCTACAACGTTTTGTTTAGGTGTGAGAGCCAAAATGAACTTTTTATGGCTTTAAATGCGTTTTCAGCCTGATTGTGCACTTTAGGTGAAAATGTCAAAATCTTCAAAATGAGCATAAGCACAATGAAATTAATGCTGGAATCATCTTCAGGATGCTAGAATACACTAAATACAGCAAAAATTTTGAGTCTACAACGTTTAGTTTAGGTGTGAGAGCCAAAATGAACTTTTTATTGCTTTAAACGCGTTTTCAGCCCCTGATTGTACACTTAAGGTGAAAATGTCAAAATCTTCAAAATGAGCATAAGCACAATGAAATTAATGCTGGAATCATCTTCAGGATGCTAGAATACACTAAATACAGCAAAAATTTTGAGTCTACAACGTTTAGTTTAGATGTGAGAGCCAAAATGAACTTTTTATTGCTTTAAACGCGTTTTCAGCCTGATTGTGCACTTTAGGTGAAAATGTCAAAATCTTAAAAATGAGCATAAGCACAATGAAATTAATGCTGGAATCATCTTCAGGATGCTAGAATACACTAAATACAGCAAAAATTTTGAGTCTACAACGTTTAGTTTAGGTGTGAGAGCCAAAATGAACTTTTTATTGCTTTAAACGCGTTTTCAGCCCCTGATTGTACACTTAAGGTGAAAATGTCAAAATCTTCAAAATGAGCATAAGCACAATGAAATTAATGCTGGAATCATCTTCAGGATGCTAGAATACACTAAATACAGCAAAAATGTTGAGTCTACAACGTTTTGTTTAGGTGTGAGAGCCAAAATGAACTTTTTATGGCTTTAAATGCGTTTTCAGCCTGATTGTGCACTTTAGGTGAAAATGTCAAAATCTTCAAAATGAGCATAAGCACAATGAAATTAATGCTGGAATCATCTTCAGGATGCTAGAATACACTAAATACAGCAAAAATTTTGAGTCTACAACGTTTAGTTTAGGTGTGAGAGCCAAAATGAACTTTTTATTGCTTTAAACGCGTTTTCAGCCCCTGATTGTACACTTAAGGTGAAAATGTCAAAATCTTCAAAATGAGCATAAGCACGATGAAATTAATGCTGGAATCATCTTCAGGATGCTAGAATACACTAAATACAGCAAAAATTTTGAGTCTACAACGTTTAGTTTAGGTGTGAGAGCCAAAATGAACTTTTTATGGCTTTAAATGCGTTTTCAGCCTGATTGTGCACTTTAGGTGAAAATGTCAAAATCTTCAAAATGAGCATAAGCACAATGAAATTAATGCTGGAATCATCTTCAGGATGCTAGAATACACTAAATACAGCAAAAATTTTAAGTCTACAACGTTTAGTTTAGGTGTGAGAGCCAAAATGAACTTTTTATTGCTTTAAACGCGTTTTCAGCCTGATTGTGCACTTGAGGTGAAAATGTCAAAATCTTAAAAATGAGCATAAGCACAATGAAATTAATGCTGGAATCATCTTCAGGATGCTAGAATACACTAAATACAGCAAAAATTTTGAGTCTACAACGTTTAGTTTAGGTGTGAGAGCCAAAATGAACTTTTTATTGCTTTAAACGCGTTTTCAGCCCCTGATTGTACACTTAAGGTGAAAATGTCAAAATCTTCAAAATGAGCATAAGCACAATGAAATTAATGCTGGAATCATCTTCAGGATGCTAGAATACACTAAATACAGCAAAAATTTTGAGTCTACAACGTTTAGTTTAGGTGTGAGAGCCAAAATGAACTTTTTATGGCTTTAAATGCGTTTTCAGCCTGATTGTGCACTTTAGGTGAAAATGTCAAAATCTTCAAAATGAGCATAAGCACAATGAAATTAATGCTGGAATCATCTTCAGGGTGCTAGAATACACTAAATACAGCAAAAATTTTGAGTCTACAACGTTTAGTTTAGGTGTGAGAGCCAAAATGAACTTTTTATTGCTTTAAACGCGTTTTCAGCCCCTGATTGTACACTTAAGGTGAAAATGTCAAAATCTTCAAAATGAGCATAAGCACAATGAAATTAATGCTGGAATCATCTTCAGGATGCTAGAATACACTAAATACAGCAAAAATTTTGAGTCTACAACGTTTAGTTTAGGTGTGAGAGCCAAAATGAACTTTTTATTGCTTTAAACGCGTTTTCAGCCTGATTGTGCACTTTAGGTGAAAATGTCAAAATCTTAAAAATGAGCATAAGCACAATGAAATTAATGCTGGAATCATCTTCAGGATGCTAGAATACACTAAATACAGCAAAAATTTTGAGTCTACAACGTTTAGTTTAGGTGTGAGAGCCAAAATGAACTTTTTATTGCTTTAAACGCGTTTTCAGCCCCTGATTGTACACTTAAGGTGAAAATGTCAAAATCTTAAAAATGAGCATAAGCACAATGAAATTAATGCTGGAATCATCTTCAGGATGCTAGAATACACTAAATACAGCAAAAATGTTGAGTCTACAACGTTTTGT
This sequence comes from Vanacampus margaritifer, assembly GCF_051991255.1. Lineage (NCBI taxonomy): Eukaryota > Metazoa > Chordata > Actinopteri > Syngnathiformes > Syngnathidae > Vanacampus > Vanacampus margaritifer. Next base: position 813,505 of record NW_027520743.1, on the reverse strand, counting down.
TTAGGTGTGAGAGCCAAAATGAACTTTTTATGGCTTTAAATGCGTTTTCAGCCTGATTGTGCACTTTAGGTGAAAATGTCAAAATCTTCAAAATGAGCATAAGCACAATGAAATTAATGCTGGAATCATCTTCAGGATGCTAGAATACACTAAATACAGCAAAAATTTTGAGTCTACAACGTTTAGTTTAGGTGTGAGAGCCAAAATGAACTTTTTATTGCTTTAAACGCGTTTTCAGCCCCTGATGGTACACTTAAGGTGAAAATGTCAAAATCTTCAAAATGAGCATAAGCACAATGAAATTAATGCTGGAATCATCTTCAGGATGCTAGAATACACTAAATACAGCAAAAATTTTGAGTCTACAACGTTTAGTTTAGGTGTGAGAGCCAAAATGAACTTTTTATTGCTTTAAACGCGTTTTCAGCCTGATTGTGCACTTTAGGTGAAAATGTCAAAATCTTAAAAATGAGCATAAGCACAATGAAATTAATGCTGGAATCATCTTCAGGATGCTAGAATACACTAAATACAGCAAAAATTTTGAGTCTACAACGTTTAGTTTAGGTGTGAGAGCCAAAATGAACTTTTTATTGCTTTAAACGCGTTTTCAGCCCCTGATTGTACACTTAAGGTGAAAATGTCAAAATCTTCAAAATGAGCATAAGCACGATGAAATTAATGCTGGAATCATCTTCAGGATGCTAGAATACACTAAATACAGCAAAAATGTTGAGTCTACAAGGTTTAGTTTAGGTGTGAGAGCCAAAATGAACTTTTTATTGCTTTAAACGCGTTTTCAGCCTGATTGTGCACTTTAGGTGAAAATGTCAAAATCTTAAAAATGAGCATAAGCACAATGAAATTAATGCTGGAATCATCTTCAGGATGCTAGAATACACTAAATACAGCAAAAATTTTGAGTCTACAACGTTTAGTTTAGGTGTGAGAGCCAAAATGAACTTTTTATTGCTTTAAACGCGTTTTCAGCCCCTGATTGTACACTTAAGGTGAAAATGTCAAAATCTTCAAAATGAGCATAAGCACAATGAAATTAATGCTGGAATCATCTTCAGGATGCTAGAATACACTAAATACAGCAAAAATTTTGAGTCTACAACGTTTAGTTTAGGTGTGAGAGCCAAAATGAACTTTTTATTGCTTTAAACGCGTTTTCAGCCTGATTGTGCACTTTAGGTGAAAATGTCAAAATCTTAAAAATGAGCATAAGCACAATGAAATTAATGCTGGAATCATCTTCAGGATGCTAGAATACACTAAATACAGCAAAAATTTTGAGTCTACAACGTTTAGTTTAGGTGTGAGAGCCAAAATGAACTTTTTATTGCTTTAAACGCGTTTTCAGCCCCTGATTGTACACTTAAGGTGAAAATGTCAAAATCTTAAAAATGAGCATAAGCACAATGAAATTAATGCTGGAATCATCTTCAGGATGCTAGAATACACTAAATACAGCAAAAATGTTGAGTCTACAACGTTTTGTTTAGGTGTGAGAGCCAAAATGAACTTTTTATGGCTTTAAATGCGTTTTCAGCCTGATTGTGCACTTTAGGTGAAAATGTCAAAATCTTCAAAATGAGCATAAGCACAATGAAATTAATGCTGGAATCATCTTCAGGATGCTAGAATACACTAAATACAGCAAAAATTTTGAGTCTACAACGTTTAGTTTAGGTGTGAGAGCCAAAATGAACTTTTTATTGCTTTAAACGCGTTTTCAGCCCCTGATTGTACACTTAAGGTGAAAATGTCAAAATCTTCAAAATGAGCATAAGCACGATGAAATTAATGCTGGAATCATCTTCAGGATGCTAGAATACACTAAATACAGCAAAAATTTTGAGTCTACAACGTTTAGTTTAGGTGTGAGAGCCAAAATGAACTTTTTATTGCTTTAAACGCGTTTTCAGCCTGATTGTGCACTTAAGGTGAAAATGTCAAAATCTTAAAAATGAGCATAAGCACAATGAAATTAATGCTGGAATCATCTTCAGGATGCTAGAATACACTAAATACAGCAAAAATGTTGAGTCTACAACGTTTTGTTTAGGTGTGAGAGCCAAAATGAACTTTTTATGGCTTTAAATGCGTTTTCAGCCTGATTGTGCACTTTAGGTGAAAATGTCAAAATCTTCAAAATGAGCATAAGCACAATGAAATTAATGCTGGAATCATCTTCAGGATGCTAGAATACACTAAATACAGCAAAAATTTTGAGTCTACAACGTTTAGTTTAGGTGTGAGAGCCAAAATGAACTTTTTATTGCTTTAAACGCGTTTTCAGCCCCTGATTGTACACTTAAGGTGAAAATGTCAAAATCTTCAAAATGAGCATAAGCACGATGAAATTAATGCTGGAATCATCTTCAGGATGCTAGAATACACTAAATACAGCAAAAATTTTGAGTCTACAACGTTTAGTTTAGGTGTGAGAGCCAAAATGAACTTTTTATTGCTTTAAACGCGTTTTCAGCCCCTGATTGTACACTTAAGGTGAAAATGTCAAAATCTTCAAAATGAGCATAAGCACAATGAAATTAATGCTGGAATCATCTTCAGGATGCTAGAATACACTAAATACAGCAAAAAGTTTGAGTCTACAACGTTTAGTTTAGGTGTGAGAGCCAAAATGAACTTTTTATTGCTTTAAACGCGTTTTCAGCCTGATTGTGCACTTAAGGTGAAAATGTCAAAATCCTAAAAATGAGCATAAGCACAATGAAATTAATGCTGGAATCATCTTCAGGATGCTAGAATACACTAAATACAGCAAAAAGTTTGAGTCTACAACGTTTAGTTTAGGTGTGAGAGCCAAAATGAACTTTTTATTGCTTTAAACGCGTTTTCAGCCCCTGATTGTACACTTAAGGTGAAAATGTCAAAATCTTAAAAATGAGCATAAGCACAATGAAATTAATGCTGGAATCATCTTCAGGATGCTAGAATACACTAAATACAGCAAAAAGTTTGAGTCTACAACGTTTAGTTTAGGTGTGAGAGCCAAAATGAACTTTTTATTGCTTTAAACGCGTTTTCAGCCCCTGATTGTACACTTAAGGTGAAAATGTCAAAATCTTAAAAATGAGCATAAGCACAATGAAATTAATGCTGGAATCATCTTCAGGATGCTAGAATACACTAAATACAGCAAAAATTTTGAGTCTACAAGGTTTAGTTTAGGTGTGAGAGCCAAAATGAACTTTTTATTGCTTTAAACGCGTTTTCAGCCTGATTGTGCACTTTAGGTGAAAATGTCAAAATCTTAAAAATGAGCATAAGCACAATGAAATTAATGCTGGAATCATCTTCAGGATGCTAGAATACACTAAATACAGCAAAAATTTTGAGTCTACAACGTTTAGTTTAGGTGTGAGAGCCAAAATGAACTTTTTATTGCTTTAAACGCGTTTTCAGCCCCTGATTGTACACTTAAGGTGAAAATGTCAAAATCTTCAAAATGAGCATAAGCACAATGAAATTAATGCTGGAATCATCTTCAGGATGCTAGAATACACTAAATACAGCAAAAAATGTTGAGTCTACAACGTTTTGTTTAGGTGTGAGAGCCAAAATGAACTTTTTATGGCTTTAAATGCGTTTTCAGCCTGATTGTGCACTTTAGGTGAAAATGTCAAAATCTTCAAAATGAGCATAAGCACAATGAAATTAATGCTGGAATCATCTTCAGGATGCTAGAATACACTAAATACAGCAAAAATTTTGAGTCTACAACGTTTAGTTTAGGTGTGAGAGCCAAAATGAACTTTTTATTGCTTTAAACGCGTTTTCAGCCTGATTGTGCACTTTAGGTGAAAATGTCAAAATCTTAAAAATGAGCATAAGCACAATGAAATTAATGCTGGAATCATCTTCAGGATGCTAGAATACACTAAATACAGCAAAAATTTTGAGTCTACAACGTTTAGTTTAGGTGTGAGAGCCAAAATGAACTTTTTATTGCTTTAAACGCGTTTTCAGCCCCTGATTGTACACTTAAGGTGAAAATGTCAAAATCTTCAAAATGAGCATAAGCACAATGAAATTAATGCTGGAATCATCTTCAGGATGCTAGAATACACTAAATACAGCAAAAATTTTGAGTCTACAACGTTTAGTTTAGGTGTGAGAGCCAAAATGAACTTTTTATTGCTTTAAACGCGTTTTCAGCCCCTGATTGTACATTTAAGGTGAAAATGTCAAAATCTTAAAAATGAGCATAAGCACAATGAAATTAATGCTGGAATCATCTTCAGGATGCTAGAATACACTAAATACAGCAAAAATTTTGAGTCTACAACGTTTAGTTTAGGTGTGAGAGCCAAAATGAACTTTTTATGGCTTTAAATGCGTTTTCAGCCTGATTGTGCACTTTAGGTGAAAATGTCAAAATCTTCAAAATGAGCATAAGCACAATGAAATTAATGCTGGAATCATCTTCAGGATGCTAGAATACACTAAATACAGCAAAAATTTTAAGTCTACAACGTTTAGTTTAGGTGTGAGAGCCAAAATGAACTTTTTATTGCTTTAAACGCGTTTTCAGCCTGATTGTGCACTTGAGGTGAAAATGTCAAAATCTTAAAAATGAGCATAAGCACAATGAAATTAATGCTGGAATCATCTTCAGGATGCTAGAATACACTAAATACAGCAAAAATTTTGAGTCTACAACGTTTAGTTTAGGTGTGAGAGCCAAAATGAACTTTTTATTGCTTTAAACGCGTTTTCAGCCCCTGATTGTACACTTAAGGTGAAAATGTCAAAATCTTCAAAATGAGCATAAGCACAATGAAATTAATGCTGGAATCATCTTCAGGATGCTAGAATACACTAAATACAGCAAAAATTTTGAGTCTACAACGTTTAGTTTAGGTGTGAGAGCCAAAATGAACTTTTTATGGCTTTAAATGCGTTTTCAGCCTGATTGTGCACTTTAGGTGAAAATGTCAAAATCTTCAAAATGAGCATAAGCACAATGAAATTAATGCTGGAATCATCTTCAGGGTGCTAGAATACACTAAATACAGCAAAAATTTTGAGTCTACAACGTTTAGTTTAGGTGTGAGAGCCAAAATGAACTTTTTATTGCTTTAAACGCGTTTTCAGCCTGATTGTGCACTTTAGGTGAAAATGTCAAAATCTTAAAAATGAGCATAAGCACAATGAAATTAATGCTGGAATCATCTTCAGGATGCTAGAATACACTAAATACAGCAAAAATTTTGAGTCTACAACGTTTAGTTTAGGTGTGAGAGCCAAAATGAACTTTTTATTGCTTTAAACGCGTTTTCAGCCCCTGATTGTACACTTAAGGTGAAAATGTCAAAATCTTCAAAATGAGCATAAGCACAATGAAATTAATGCTGGAATCATCTTCAGGATGCTAGAATACACTAAATACAGCAAAAAATGTTGAGTCTACAACGTTTTGTTTAGGTGTGAGAGCCAAAATGAACTTTTTATGGCTTTAAATGCGTTTTCAGCCTGATTGTGCACTTTAGGTGAAAATGTCAAAATCTTCAAAATGAGCATAAGCACAATGAAATTAATGCTGGAATCATCTTCAGGATGCTAGAATACACTAAATACAGCAAAAATTTTGAGTCTACAACGTTTAGTTTAGGTGTGAGAGCCAAAATGAACTTTTTATTGCTTTAAACGCGTTTTCAGCCTGATTGTGCACTTTAGGTGAAAATGTCAAAATCTTAAAAATGAGCATAAGCACAATGAAATTAATGCTGGAATCATCTTCAGGATGCTAGAATACACTAAATACAGCAAAAATTTTGAGTCTACAACGTTTAGTTTAGGTGTGAGAGCCAAAATGAACTTTTTATTGCTTTAAACGCGTTTTCAGCCCCTGATTGTACACTTAAGGTGAAAATGTCAAAATCTTCAAAATGAGCATAAGCACAATGAAATTAATGCTGGAATCATCTTCAGGATGCTAGAATACACTAAATACAGCAAAAATTTTGAGTCTACAACGTTTAGTTTAGGTGTGAGAGCCAAAATGAACTTTTTATTGCTTTAAACGCGTTTTCAGCCCCTGATTGTACATTTAAGGTGAAAATGTCAAAATCTTAAAAATGAGCATAAGCACAATGAAATTAATGCTGGAATCATCTTCAGGATGCTAGAATACACTAAATACAGCAAAAATTTTGAGTCTACAACGTTTAGTTTAGGTGTGAGAGCCAAAATGAACTTTTTATTGCTTTAAACGCGTTTTCAGCCCCTGATTGTACACTTAAGGTGAAAATGTCAAAATCTTCAAAATGAGCATAAGCACAATGAAATTAATGCTGGAATCATCTTCAGGATGCTAGAATACACTAAATACAGCAAAAATGTTGAGTCTACAACGTTTTGTTTAGGTGTGAGAGCCAAAATGAACTTTTTATGGCTTTAAATGCGTTTTCAGCCTGATTGTGCACTTTAGGTGAAAATGTCAAAATCTTCAAAATGAGCATAAGCACAATGAAATTAATGCTGGAATCATCTCCAGGATGCTAGAATACACTAAATACAGCAAAAATTTTGAGTCTACAACGTTTAGTTTAGGTGTGAGAGCCAAAATGAACTTTTTATTGCTTTAAACGCGTTTTCAGCCTGATTGTGCACTTTAGGTGAAAATGTCAAAATCTTAAAAATGAGCATAAGCACAATGAAATTAATGCTGGAATCATCTTCAGGATGCTAGAATACACTAAATACAGCAAAAATTTTGAGTCTACAACGTTTAGTTTAGGTGTGAGAGCCAAAATGAACTTTTTATGGCTTTAAATGCGTTTTCAGCCTGATTGTGCACTTTAGGTGAAAATGTCAAAATCTTCAAAATGAGCATAAGCACAATGAAATTAATGCTGGAATCATCTTCAGGATGCTAGAATACACTAAATACAGCAAAAATTTTAAGTCTACAACGTTTAGTTTAGGTGTGAGAGCCAAAATGAACTTTTTATTGCTTTAAACGCGTTTTCAGCCTGATTGTGCACTTGAGGTGAAAATGTCAAAATCTTAAAAATGAGCATAAGCACAATGAAATTAATGCTGGAATCATCTTCAGGATGCTAGAATACACTAAATACAGCAAAAATTTTGAGTCTACAACGTTTAGTTTAGGTGTGAGAGCCAAAATGAACTTTTTATTGCTTTAAACGCGTTTTCAGCCCCTGATTGTACACTTAAGGTGAAAATGTCAAAATCTTCAAAATGAGCATAAGCACAATGAAATTAATGCTGGAATCATCTTCAGGATGCTAGAATACACTAAATACAGCAAAAATTTTGAGTCTACAACGTTTAGTTTAGGTGTGAGAGCCAAAATGAACTTTTTATGGCTTTAAATGCGTTTTCAGCCTGATTGTGCACTTTAGGTGAAAATGTCAAAATCTTCAAAATGAGCATAAGCACAATGAAATTAATGCTGGAATCATCTTCAGGGTGCTAGAATACACTAAATACAGCAAAAATTTTGAGTCTACAACGTTTAGTTTAGGTGTGAGAGCCAAAATGAACTTTTTATTGCTTTAAACGCGTTTTCAGCCCCTGATTGTACACTTAAGGTGAAAATGTCAAAATCTTCAAAATGAGCATAAGCACAATGAAATTAATGCTGGAATCATCTTCAGGATGCTAGAATACACTAAATACAGCAAAAATTTTGAGTCTACAACGTTTAGTTTAGGTGTGAGAGCCAAAATGAACTTTTTATTGCTTTAAACGCGTTTTCAGCCTGATTGTGCACTTTAGGTGAAAATGTCAAAATCTTAAAAATGAGCATAAGCACAATGAAATTAATGCTGGAATCATCTTCAGGATGCTAGAATACACTAAATACAGCAAAAATTTTGAGTCTACAACGTTTAGTTTAGGTGTGAGAGCCAAAATGAACTTTTTATTGCTTTAAACGCGTTTTCAGCCCCTGATTGTACACTTAAGGTGAAAATGTCAAAATCTTAAAAATGAGCATAAGCACAATGAAATTAATGCTGGAATCATCTTCAGGATGCTAGAATACACTAAATACAGCAAAAATGTTGAGTCTACAACGTTTTGTTTAGGTGTGAGAGCCAAAATGAACTTTTTATGGCTTTAAATGCGTTTTCAGCCTGATTGTGCACTTTAGGTGAAAATGTCAAAATCTTCAAAATGAGCATAAGCACAATGAAATTAATGCTGGAATCATCTTCAGGATGCTAGAATACACTAAATACAGCAAAAATTTTGAGTCTACAACGTTTAGTTTAGGTGTGAGAGCCAAAATGAACTTTTTATTGCTTTAAACGCGTTTTCAGCCCCTGATGGTACACTTAAGGTGAAAATGTCAAAATCTTCAAAATGAGCATAAGCACAATGAAATTAATGCTGGAATCATCTTCAGGATGCTAGAATACACTAAATACAGCAAAAATTTTGAGTCTACAACGTTTAGTTTAGGTGTGAGAGCCAAAATGAACTTTTTATTGCTTTAAACGCGTTTTCAGCCTGATTGTGCACTTTAGGTGAAAATGTCAAAATCTTAAAAATGAGCATAAGCACAATGAAATTAATGCTGGAATCATCTTCAGGATGCTAGAATACACTAAATACAGCAAAAATTTTGAGTCTACAACGTTTAGTTTAGGTGTGAGAGCCAAAATGAACTTTTTATTGCTTTAAACGCGTTTTCAGCCCCTGATTGTACACTTAAGGTGAAAATGTCAAAATCTTCAAAATGAGCATAAGCACGATGAAATTAATGCTGGAATCATCTTCAGGATGCTAGAATACACTAAATACAGCAAAAATTTTGAGTCTACAAGGTTTAGTTTAGGTGTGAGAGCCAAAATGAACTTTTTATTGCTTTAAACGCGTTTTCAGCCTGATTGTGCACTTTAGGTGAAAATGTCAAAATCTTAAAAATGAGCATAAGCACAATGAAATTAATGCTGGAATCATCTTCAGGATGCTAGAATACACTAAATACAGCAAAAATTTTGAGTCTACAACGTTTAGTTTAGGTGTGAGAGCCAAAATGAACTTTTTATTGCTTTAAACACGTTTTCAGCCCCTGATTGTACACTTAAGGTGAAAATGTCAAAATCTTCAAAATGAGCATAAGCACAATGAAATTAATGCTGGAATCATCTTCAGGATGCTAGAATACACTAAATACAGCAAAAATTTTGAGTCTACAACGTTTAGTTTAGGTGTGAGAGCCAAAATGAACTTTTTATTGCTTTAAACGCGTTTTCAGCCTGATTGTGCACTTTAGGTGAAAATGTCAAAATCTTAAAAATGAGCATAAGCACAATGAAATTAATGCTGGAATCATCTTCAGGATGCTAGAATACACTAAATACAGCAAAAATTTTGAGTCTACAACGTTTAGTTTAGGTGTGAGAGCCAAAATGAACTTTTTATTGCTTTAAACGCGTTTTCAGCCCCTGATTGTACACTTAAGGTGAAAATGTCAAAATCTTAAAAATGAGCATAAGCACAATGAAATTAATGCTGGAATCATCTTCAGGATGCTAGAATACACTAAATACAGCAAAAATGTTGAGTCTACAACGTTTTGTTTAGGTGTGAGAGCCAAAATGAACTTTTTATGGCTTTAAATGCGTTTTCAGCCTGATTGTGCACTTTAGGTGAAAATGTCAAAATCTTCAAAATGAGCATAAGCACAATGAAATTAATGCTGGAATCATCTTCAGGATGCTAGAATACACTAAATACAGCAAAAATTTTGAGTCTACAACGTTTAGTTTAGGTGTGAGAGCCAAAATGAACTTTTTATTGCTTTAAACGCGTTTTCAGCCCCTGATTGTACACTTAAGGTGAAAATGTCAAAATCTTCAAAATGAGCATAAGCACAATGAAATTAATGCTGGAATCATCTTCAGGATGCTAGAATACACTAAATACAGCAAAAATTTTGAGTCTACAACGTTTAGTTTAGGTGTGAGAGCCAAAATGAACTTTTTATTGCTTTAAACGCGTTTTCAGCCTGATTGTGCACTTTAGGTGAAAATGTCAAAATCTTAAAAATGAGCATAAGCACAATGAAATTAATGCTGGAATCATCTTCAGGATGCTAGAATACACTAAATACAGCAAAAATTTTGAGTCTACAACGTTTAGTTTAGGTGTGAGAGCCAAAATGAACTTTTTATTGCTTTAAACGCGTTTTCAGCCCCTGATTGTACACTTAAGGTGAAAATGTCAAAATCTTCAAAATGAGCATAAGCACGATGAAATTAATGCTGGAATCATCTTCAGGATGCTAGAATACACTAAATACAGCAAAAATTTTGAGTCTACAAGGTTTAGTTTAGGTGTGAGAGCCAAAATGAACTTTTTATTGCTTTAAACGCGTTTTCAGCCTGATTGTGCACTTTAGGTGAAAATGTCAAAATCTTAAAAATGAGCATAAGCACAATGAAATTAATGCTGGAATCATCTTCAGGATGCTAGAATACACTAAATACAGCAAAAATTTTGAGTCTACAACGTTTAGTTTAGGTGTGAGAGCCAAAATGAACTTTTTATTGCTTTAAACGCGTTTTCAGCCCCTGATTGTACACTTAAGGTGAAAATGTCAAAATCTTCAAAATGAGCATAAGCACAATGAAATTAATGCTGGAATCATCTTCAGGATGCTAGAATACACTAAATACAGCAAAAATTTTGAGTCTACAACGTTTAGTTTAGGTGTGAGAGCCAAAATGAACTTTTTATTGCTTTAAACGCGTTTTCAGCCCCTGATTGTGCACTTTAGGTGAAAATGTCAAAATCTTAAAAATGAGCATAAGCACAATGAAATTAATGCTGGAATCATCTTCAGGATGCTAGAAAACACTAAATACAGCAAAAATTTTGAGTCTACAACGTTTAGTTTAGGTGTGAGAGCCAAAATGAACTTTTTATTGCTTTAAACGCGTTTTCAGCCCCTGATTGTACACTTAAGGTGAAAATGTCAAAATCTTCAAAATGAGCATAAGCACAATGAAATTAATGCTGGAATCATCTTCAGGATGCTAGAATACACTAAATACAGCAAAAAATTTGAGTCTACAACGTTTAGTTTATGTGTGAGAGCCAAAATGAACTTTTTATTGCTTTAAACGCGTTTTCAGCCTGATTGTGCACTTTAGGTGAAAATGTCAAAATCTTAAAAATGAGCATAAGCACAATGAAATTAATGCTGGAATCATCTTCAGGATGCTAGAATACACTAAATACAGCAAAAATTTTGAGTCTACAACGTTTAGTTTAGGTGTGAGAGCCAAAATGAACTTTTTATTGCTTTAAACGCGTTTTCAGCCCCTGATTGTACATTTAAGGTGAAAATGTCAAAATCTTAAAAATGAGCATAAGCACAATGAAATTAATGCTGGAATCATCTTCAGGATGCTAGAATACACTAAATACAGCAAAAATTTTGAGTCTACAACGTTTAGTTTAGGTGTGAGAGCCAAAATGAACTTTTTATTGCTTTAAACGCGTTTTCAGCCCCTGATTGTACACTTAAGGTGAAAATGTCAAAATCTTCAAAATGAGCATAAGCACAATGAAATTAATGCTGGAATCATCTTCAGGATGCTAGAATACACTAAATACAGCAAAAATGTTGAGTCTACAACGTTTTGTTTAGGTGTGAGAGCCAAAATGAACTTTTTATGGCTTTAAATGCGTTTTCAGCCTGATTGTGCACTTTAGGTGAAAATGTCAAAATCTTCAAAATGAGCATAAGCACAATGAAATTAATGCTGGAATCATCTTCAGGATGCTAGAATACACTAAATACAGCAAAAATTTTGAGTCTACAACGTTTAGTTTTGGTGTGAGAGCCAAAATGAACTTTTTATTGCTTTAAACGCGTTTTCAGCCTGATTGTGCACTTTAGGTGAAAATGTCAAAATCTTAAAAATGAGCATAAGCACAATGAAATTAATGCTGGAATCATCTTCAGGATGCTAGAATACACTAAATACAGCAACAATTTTGAGTCTACAACGTTTAGTTTAGGTGTGAGAGCCAAAATGAACTTTTTATTGCTTTAAACGCGTTTTCAGCCCCTGATTGTACACTTAAGGTGAAAATGTCAAAATCTTCAAAATGAGCATAAGCACAATGAAATTAATTCTGGAATCATCTTCAGGATGCTAGAATACACTAAATACAGCAAAAATTTTGAGTCTACAACGTTTAGTTTAGGTGTGAGAGCCAAAATGAACTTTTTATTGCTTTAAACGCGTTTTCAGCCTGATTGTGCACTTTAGGTGAAAATGTCAAAATCTTAAAAATGAGCATAAGCACAATGAAATTAATGCTGGAATCATCTTCAGGATGCTAGAATACACTAAATACAGCAAAAATTTTGAGTCTACAACGTTTAGTTTAGGTGTGAGAGCCAAAATGAACTTTTTATTGCTTTAAACGCGTTTTCAGCCCCTGATTGTACACTTAAGGTGAAAATGTCAAAATCTTCAAAATGAGCATAAGCACAATGAAATTAATGCTGGAATCATCTTCAGGATGCTAGAATACACTAAATACAGCAAAAATTTTGAGTCTACAACGTTTAGTTTAGGTGTGAGAGCCAAAATGAACTTTTTATTGCTTTAAACGCGTTTTCAGCCCCTGATTGTACACTTAAGGTGAAAATGTCAAAATCTTAAAAATGAGCATAAGCACAATGAAATTAATACTGGAATCATCTTCAGGATGCTAGAATACACTAAATACAGCAAAAATGTTGAGTCTACAACGTTTTGTTTAGGTGTGAGAGCCAAAATGAACTTTTTATGGCTTTAAATGCGTTTTCAGCCTGATTGTGCACTTTAGGTGAAAATGTCAAAATCTTCAAAATGAGCATAAGCACAATGAAATTAATGCTGGAATCATCTTCAGGGTGCTAGAATACACTAAATACAGCAAAAATTTTGAGTCTACAACGTTTAGTTTAGGTGTGAGAGCCAAAATGAACTTTTTATTGCTTTAAACGCGTTTTCAGCCCCTGATTGTACACTTAAGGTGAAAATGTCAAAATCTTCAAAATGAGCATAAGCACAATGAAATTAATGCTGGAATCATCTTCAGGATGCTAGAATACACTAAATACAGCAAAAATTTTGAGTCTACAACGTTTAGTTTAGGTGTGAGAGCCAAAATGAACTTTTTATTGCTTTAAACGCGTTTTCAGCCTGATTGTGCACTTTAGGTGAAAATGTCAAAATCTTAAAAATGAGCATAAGCACAATGAAATTAATGCTGGAATCATCTTCAGGATGCTAGAATACACTAAATACAGCAAAAATTTTGAGTCTACAACGTTTAGTTTAGGTGTGAGAGCCAAAATGAACTTTTTATTGCTTTAAACGCGTTTTCAGCCCCTGATTGTACACTTAAGGTGAAAATGTCAAAATCTTAAAAATGAGCATAAGCACAATGAAATTAATGCTGGAATCATCTTCAGGATGCTAGAATACACTAAATACAGCAAAAATGTTGAGTCTACAACGTTTTGTTTAGGTGTGAGAGCCAAAATGAACTTTTTATGGCTTTAAATGCGTTTTCAGCCTGATTGTGCACTTTAGGTGAAAATGTCAAAATCTTCAAAATGAGCATAAGCACAATGAAATTAATGCTGGAATCATCTTCAGGATGCTAGAATACACTAAATACAGCAAAAATTTTGAGTCTACAACGTTTAGTTTAGGTGTGAGAGCCAAAATGAACTTTTTATTGCTTTAAACGCGTTTTCAGCCCCTGATTGTACACTTAAGGTGAAAATGTCAAAATCTTCAAAATGAGCATAAGCACAATGAAATTAATGCTGGAATCATCTTCAGGATGCTAGAATACACTAAATACAGCAAAATTTTTGAGTCTACAACGTTTAGTTTAGGTGTGAGAGCCAAAATGAACTTTTTATTGCTTTAAACGCGTTTTCAGCCTGATTGTGCACTTTAGGTGAAAATGTCAAAATCTTAAAAATGAGCATAAGCACAATGAAATTAATGCTGGAATCATCTTCAGGATGCTAGAATACACTAAATACAGCAAAAATTTTGAGTCTACAACGTTTAGTTTAGGTGTGAGAGCCAAAATGAACTTTTTATTGCTTTAAACGCGTTTTCAGCCCCTGATTGTACACTTAAGGTGAAAATGTCAAAATCTTCAAAATGAGCATAAGCACAATGAAATTAATGCTGGAATCATCTTCAGGATGCTAGAATACACTAAATACAGCAAAAATGTTGAGTCTACAACGTTTTGTTTAGGTGTGAGAGCCAAAATGAACTTTTTATGGCTTTAAATGCGTTTTCAGCCTGATTGTGCACTTTAGGTGAAAATGTCAAAATCTTCAAAATGAGCATAAGCACAATGAAATTAATGCTGGAATCATCTTCAGGATTAGAATACACTAAATACAGCAAAAATTTTGAGTCTACAACGTTTAGTTTAGGTGTGAGAGCCAAAATGAACTTTTTATTGCTTTAAACGCGTTTTCAGCCCCTGATTGTACACTTAAGGTGAAAATGTCAAAATCTTCAAAATGAGCATAAGCACGATGAAATTAATGCTGGAATCATCTTCAGGATGCTAGAATACACTAAATACAGCAAAAATTTTGAGTCTACAACGTTTAGTTTAGGTGTGAGAGCCAAAATGAACTTTTTATGGCTTTAAATGCGTTTTCAGCCTGATTGTGCACTTTAGGTGAAAATGTCAAAATCTTCAAAATGAGCATAAGCACAATGAAATTAATGCTGGAATCATCTTCAGGATGCTAGAATACACTAAATACAGCAAAAATTTTAAGTCTACAACGTTTAGTTTAGGTGTGAGAGCCAAAATGAACTTTTTATTGCTTTAAACGCGTTTTCAGCCTGATTGTGCACTTGAGGTGAAAATGTCAAAATCTTAAAAATGAGCATAAGCACAATGAAATTAATGCTGGAATCATCTTCAGGATGCTAGAATACACTAAATACAGCAAAAATTTTGAGTCTACAACGTTTAGTTTAGGTGTGAGAGCCAAAATGAACTTTTTATTGCTTTAAACGCGTTTTCAGCCCCTGATTGTGCACTTAAGGTGAAAATGTCAAAATCTTCAAAATGAGCATAAGCACAATGAAATTAATGCTGGAATCATCTTCAGGATGCTAGAATACACTAAATACAGCAAAAATTTTGAGTCTACAACGTTTAGTTTAGGTGTGAGAGCCAAAATGAACTTTTTATGGCTTTAAATGCGTTTTCAGCCTGATTGTGCACTTTAGGTGAAAATGTCAAAATCTTCAAAATGAGCATAAGCACAATGAAATTAATGCTGGAATCATCTTCAGGGTGCTAGAATACACTAAATACAGCAAAAATTTTGAGTCTACAACGTTTAGTTTAGGTGTGAGAGCCAAAATGAACTTTTTATTGCTTTAAACGCGTTTTCAGCCCCTGATTGTACACTTAAGGTGAAAATGTCAAAATCTTCAAAATGAGCATAAGCACAATGAAATTAATGCTGGAATCATCTTCAGGATGCTAGAATACACTAAATACAGCAAAAATTTTGAGTCTACAACGTTTAGTTTAGGTGTGAGAGCCAAAATGAACTTTTTATTGCTTTAAACGCGTTTTCAGCCTGATTGTGCACTTTAGGTGAAAATGTCAAAATCTTAAAAATGAGCATAAGCACAATGAAATTAATGCTGGAATCATCTTCAGGATGCTAGAATACACTAAATACAGCAAAAATTTTGAGTCTACAACGTTTAGTTTAGGTGTGAGAGCCAAAATGAACTTTTTATTGCTTTAAACGCGTTTTCAGCCCCTGATTGTACACTTAAGGTGAAAATGTCAAAATCTTCAAAATGAGCATAAGCACAATGAAATTAATGCTGGAATCATCTTCAGGATGCTAGAATACACTAAATACAGCAAAAATGTTGAGTCTACAACGTTTTGTTTAGGTGTGAGAGCCAAAATGAACTTTTTATGGCTTTAAATGCGTTTTCAGCCTGATTGTGCACTTTAGGTGAAAATGTCAAAATCTTCAAAATGAGCATAAGCACAATGAAATTAATGCTGGAATCATCTTCAGGATGCTAGAATACACTAAATACAGCAAAAATTTTGAGTCTACAACGTTTAGTTTAGGTGTGAGAGCCAAAATGAACTTTTTATTGCTTTAAACGCGTTTTCAGCCCCTGATTGTACACTTAAGGTGAAAATGTCAAAATCTTCAAAATGAGCATAAGCACGATGAAATTAATGCTGGAATCATCTTCAGGATGCTAGAATACACTAAATACAGCAAAAATTTTGAGTCTACAACGTTTAGTTTAGGTGTGAGAGCCAAAATGAACTTTTTATGGCTTTAAATGCGTTTTCAGCCTGATTGTGCACTTTAGGTGAAAATGTCAAAATCTTCAAAATGAGCATAAGCACAATGAAATTAATGCTGGAATCATCTTCAGGATGCTAGAATACACTAAATACAGCAAAAATTTTAAGTCTACAACGTTTAGTTTAGGTGTGAGAGCCAAAATGAACTTTTTATTGCTTTAAACGCGTTTTCAGCCTGATTGTGCACTTGAGGTGAAAATGTCAAAATCTTAAAAATGAGCATAAGCACAATGAAATTAATGCTGGAATCATCTTCAGGATGCTAGAATACACTAAATACAGCAAAAATTTTGAGTCTACAACGTTTAGTTTAGGTGTGAGAGCCAAAATGAACTTTTTATTGCTTTAAACGCGTTTTCAGCCCCTGATTGTGCACTTAAGGTGAAAATGTCAAAATCTTCAAAATGAGCATAAGCACAATGAAATTAATGCTGGAATCATCTTCAGGATGCTAGAATACACTAAATACAGCAAAAATTTTGAGTCTACAACGTTTAGTTTAGGTGTGAGAGCCAAAATGAACTTTTTATTGCTTTAAACGCGTTTTCAGCCTGATTGTGCACTTTAGGTGAAAATGTCAAAATCTTAAAAATGAGCATAAGCACAATGAAATTAATGCTGGAATCATCTTCAGGATGCTAGAATACACTAAATACAGCAAAAATTTTGAGTCTACAACGTTTAGTTTAGGTGTGAGAGCCAAAATGAACTTTTTATTGCTTTAAACGCGTTTTCAGCCCCTGATTGTACACTTAAGGTGAAAATGTCAAAATCTTCAAAATGAGCATAAGCACAATGAAATTAATGCTGGAATCATCTTCAGGATGCTAGAATACACTAAATACAGCAAAAATTTTGAGTCTACAACGTTTAGTTTAGGTGTGAGAGCCAAAATGAACTTTTTATTGCTTTAAACGCGTTTTCAGCCTGAGTGTGCACTTTAGGTGAAAATGTCAAAATCTTAAAAATGAGCATAAGCACAATGAAATTAATGCTGGAATCATCTTCAGGATGCTAGAATACACTAAATACAGCAAAAATTTTGAGTCTACAACGTTTAGTTTAGGTGTGAGAGCCAAAATGAACTTTTTATTGCTTTAAACGCGTTTTCAGCCCCTGATTGTACACTTAAGGTGAAAATGTCAAAATCTTAAAAATGAGCATAAGCACAATGAAATTAATGCTGGAATCATCTTCAGGATGCTAGAATACACTAAATACAGCAAAAATGTTGAGTCTACAACGTTTTGTTTAGGTGTGAGAGCCAAAATGAACTTTTTATGGCTTTAAATGCGTTTTCAGCCTGATTGTGCACTTTAGGTGAAAATGTCAAAATCTTAAAAATGAGCATAAGCACAATGAAATTAATGCTGGAATCATCTTCAGGATGCTAGAATACACTAAATACAGCAAAAATTTTGAGTCTACAACGTTTAGTTTAGGTGTGAGAGCCAAAATGAACTTTTTATTGCTTTAAACGCGTTTTCAGCCCCTGATTGTACACTTAAGGTGAAAATGTCAAAATCTTAAAAATGAGCATAAGCACAATGAAATTAATGCTGGAATCATCTCCAGGATGCTAGAATACACTAAATACAGCAAAAATTTTGAGTCTACAACGTTTAGTTTAGGTGTGAGAGCCAAAATGAACTTTTTATTGCTTTAAACGCGTTTTCAGCCTGATTGTGCACTTAAGGTGAAAATGTCAAAATCCTAAAAATGAGCAT
Source organism: Vanacampus margaritifer (assembly GCF_051991255.1). Lineage (NCBI taxonomy): Eukaryota > Metazoa > Chordata > Actinopteri > Syngnathiformes > Syngnathidae > Vanacampus > Vanacampus margaritifer. Next base: position 795,359 of record NW_027520743.1, on the reverse strand, counting down.
AAGCACAATGAAATTAATGCTGGAATCATCTTCAGGATGCTAGAATACACTAAATACAGCAAAAATTTTGAGTCTACAACGTTTAGTTTAGGTGTGAGAGCCAAAATGAACTTTTTATTGCTTTAAACGCGTTTTCAGCCCCTGATTGTACACTTAAGGTGAAAATGTCAAAATCTTAAAAATGAGCATAAGCACAATGAAATTAATGCTGGAATCATCTTCAGGATGCTAGAATACACTAAATACAGCAAAAATTTTGAGTCTACAACGTTTAGTTTAGGTGTGAGAGCCAAAATGAACTTTTTATTGCTTTAAACGCGTTTTCAGCCCCTGATTGTGCACTTAAGGTGAAAATGTCAAAATCCTAAAAATGAGCATAAGCACAATGAAATTAATGCTGGAATCATCTTCAGGATGCTAGAATACACTAAATACAGCAAAAATTTTGAGTCTACAACGTTTAGTTTAGGTGTGAGAGCCAAAATGAACTTTTTATTGCTTTAAACGCGTTTTCAGCCCCTGATTGTACACTTAAGGTGAAAATGTCAAAATCTTAAAAATGAGCATAAGCACAATGAAATTAATGCTGGAATCATCTTCAGGATGCTAGAATACACTAAATACAGCAAAAATTTTGAGTCTACAACGTTTAGTTTAGGTGTGAGAGCCAAAATGAACTTTTTATTGCTTTAAACGCGTTTTCAGCCCCTGATTGTACACTTAAGGTGAAAATGTCAAAATCTTCAAAATGAGCATAAGCACAATGAAATTAATGCTGGAATCATCTTCAGGATGCTAGAATACACTAAATACAGCAAAAATTTTGAGTCTACAACGTTTAGTTTAGGTGTGAGAGCCAAAATGAACTTTTTATTGCTTTAAACGCGTTTTCAGCCCCTGATTGTACACTTAAGGTGAAAATGTCAAAATCTTCAAAATGAGCATAAGCACAATGAAATTAATGCTGGAATCATCTTCAGGATGCTAGAATACACTAAATACAGCAAAAATTTTGAGTCTACAACGTTTAGTTTAGGTGTGAGAGCCAAAATGAACTTTTTATTGCTTTAAACGCGTTTTCAGCCTGATTGTGCACTTTAGGTGAAAATGTCAAAATCTTAAAAATGAGCATAAGCACAATGAAATTAATGCTGGAATCATCTTCAGGATGCTAGAATACACTAAATACAGCAAAAATTTTGAGTCTACAACGTTTAGTTTAGGTGTGAGAGCCAAAATGAACTTTTTATTGCTTTAAACGCGTTTTCAGCCCCTGATTGTACACTTAAGGTGAAAATGTCAAAATCTTCAAAATGAGCATAAGCACAATGAAATTAATGCTGGAATCATCTTCAGGATGCTAGAATACACTAAATACAGCAAAAATGTTGAGTCTACAACGTTTTGTTTAGGTGTGAGAGCCAAAATGAACTTTTTATGGCTTTAAATGCGTTTTCAGCCTGATTGTGCACTTTAGGTGAAAATGTCAAAATCTTCAAAATGAGCATAAGCACAATGAAATTAATGCTGGAATCATCTTCAGGATGTTTGAATACACTAAATACAGCAAAAATTTTGAGTCTACAACGTTTAGTTTAGGTGTGAGAGCCAAAATGAACTTTTTATTGCTTTAAACGCGTTTTCAGCCCCTGATTGTACACTTAAGGTGAAAATGTCAAAATCTTCAAAATGAGCATAAGCACGATGAAATTAATGCTGGAATCGTCTTCAGGATGCTAGAATACACTAAATACAGCAAAAATTTTGAGTCTACAACGTTTAGTTTAGGTGTGAGAGCCAAAATGAACTTTTTATTGCTTTAAACGCGTTTTCAGCCTGATTGTGCACTTAAGGTGAAAATGTCAAAATCCTAAAAATGAGCATAAGCACAATGAAATTAATGCTGGAATCATCTTCAGGATGCTAGAATACACTAAATACAGCAAAAATTTTGAGTCTACAACGTTTAGTTTAGGTGTGAGAGCCAAAATGAACTTTTTATTGCTTTAAACGCGTTTTCAGCCCCTGATTGTACACTTAAGGTGAAAATGTCAAAATCTTAAAAATGAGCATAAGCACAATGAAATTAATGCTGGAATCATCTTCAGGATGCTAGAATACATTAAATACAGCAAAAATTTTGAGTCTACAACGTTTAGTTTAGGTGTGAGAGCCAAAATGAACTTTTTATTGCTTTAAACGCGTTTTCAGCCCCTGATTGTACACTTAAGGTGAAAATGTCAAAATCTTAAAAATGAGCATAAGCACAATGAAATTAATGCTGGAATCATCTTCAGGATGCTAGAATACACTAAATACAGCAAAAAGTTTGAGTCTACAACGTTTAGTTTAGGTGTGAGAGCCAAAATGAACTTTTTATTGCTTTAAACGCGTTTTCAGCCCCTGATTGTACACTTAAGGTGAAAATGTCAAAATCTTAAAAATGAGCATAAGCACAATTAAATTTTTGCTGGAATCATCTTCAGGATGCTAGAATACACTAAATACAGCAAAAAGTTTGAGTCTACAACGTTTAGTTTAGGTGTGAGAGCCAAAATGAACTTTTTATTGCTTTAAACGCGTTTTCAGCCCCTGATTGTACACTTAAGGTGAAAATGTCAAAATCTTAAAAATGAGCATAAGCACAATGAAATTAATGCTGGAATCATCTTCAGGATGCTAGAATACACTAAATACAGCAAAAATTTTGAGTCTACAAGGTTTAGTTTAGGTGTGAGAGCCAAAATGAACTTTTTATTGCTTTAAACGCGTTTTCAGCCTGATTGTGCACTTTAGGTGAAAATGTCAAAATCTTAAAAATGAGCATAAGCACAATGAAATTAATGCTGGAATCATCTTCAGGATGCTAGAATACACTAAATACAGCAAAAATTTTGAGTCTACAACGTTTAGTTTAGGTGTGAGAGCCAAAATGAACTTTTTATTGCTTTAAACGCGTTTTCAGCCCCTGATTGTACACTTAAGGTGAAAATGTCAAAATCTTCAAAATGAGCATAAGCACAATGAAATTAATGCTGGAATCATCTTCAGGATGCTAGAATACACTAAATACAGCAAAAATGTTGAGTCTACAACGTTTTGTTTAGGTGTGAGAGCCAAAATGAACTTTTTATGGCTTTAAATGCGTTTTCAGCCTGATTGTGCACTTTAGGTGAAAATGTCAAAATCTTCAAAATGAGCATAAGCACAATGAAATTAATGCTGGAATCATCTTCAGGATGCTAGAATACACTAAATACAGCAAAAATTTTGAGTCTACAACGTTTAGTTTAGGTGTGAGAGCCAAAATGAACTTTTTATTGCTTTAAACGCGTTTTCAGCCCCTGATTGAACATTTAAGGTGAAAATGTCAAAATCTTAAAAATGAGCATAAGCACAATGAAATTAATGCTGGAATCATCTTCAGGATGCTAGAATACACTAAATACAGCAAAAATTTTGAGTCTACAACGTTTAGTTTAGGTGTGAGAGCCAAAATGAACTTTTTATTGCTTTAAACGCGTTTTCAGCCTGATTGTGCACTTTAGGTGAAAATGTCAAAATCTTAAAAATGAGCATAAGCACAATGAAATTAATGCTGGAATCATCTTCAGGATGCTAGAATACACTAAATACAGCAAAAATTTTGAGTCTACAACGTTTAGTTTAGGTGTGAGAGCCAAAATGAACTTTTTATTGCTTTAAACGCGTTTTCAGCCCCTGATTGTACACTTAAGGTGAAAATGTCAAAATCTTCAAAATGAGCATAAGCACAATGAAATTAATGCTGGAATCATCTTCAGGATGCTAGAATACACTAAATACAGCAAAAATTTTGAGTCTACAACGTTTAGTTTAGGTGTGAGAGCCAAAATGAACTTTTTATTGCTTTAAACGCGTTTTCAGCCTGATTGTGCACTTTAGGTGAAAATGTCAAAATCTTAAAAATGAGCATAAGCACAATGAAATTAATGCTGGAATCATCTTCAGGATGCTAGAATACACTAAATACAGCAAAAATTTTGAGTCTACAACGTTTAGTTTAGGTGTGAGAGCCAAAATGAACTTTTTATTGCTTTAAACGCGTTTTCAGCCCCTGATTGTACACTTAAGGTGAAAATGTCAAAATCTTCAAAATGAGCATAAGCACAATGAAATTAATGCTGGAATCATCTTCAGGATGCTAGAATACACTAAATACAGCAAAAATGTTGAGTCTACAACGTTTTGTTTAGGTGTGAGAGCCAAAATGAACTTTTTATGGCTTTAAATGCGTTTTCAGCCTGATTGTGCACTTTAGGTGAAAATGTCAAAATCTTCAAAATGAGCATAAGCACAATGAAATTAATGCTGGAATCATCTTCAGGATGCTAGAATACACTAAATACAGCAAAAATTTTGAGTCTACAACGTTTAGTTTAGGTGTGAGAGCCAAAATGAACTTTTTATTGCTTTAAACGCGTTTTCAGCCCCTGATTGTACACTTAAGGTGAAAATGTCAAAATCTTCAAAATGAGCATAAGCACGATGAAATTAATGCTGGAATCATCTTCAGGATGCTAGAATACACTAAATACAGCAAAAATTTTGAGTCTACAACGTTTAGTTTAGGTGTGAGAGCCAAAATGAACTTTTTATGGCTTTAAATGCGTTTTCAGCCTGATTGTGCACTTTAGGTGAAAATGTCAAAATCTTCAAAATGAGCATAAGCACAATGAAATTAATGCTGGAATCATCTTCAGGATGCTAGAATACACTAAATACAGCAAAAATTTTAAGTCTACAACGTTTAGTTTAGGTGTGAGAGCCAAAATGAACTTTTTATTGCTTTAAACGCGTTTTCAGCCTGATTGTGCACTTTAGGTGAAAATGTCAAAATCTTAAAAATGAGCATAAGCACAATGAAATTAATGCTGGAATCATCTTCAGGATGCTAGAATACACTAAATACAGCAAAAATTTTGAGTCTACAACGTTTAGTTTAGGTGTGAGAGCCAAAATGAACTTTTTATTGCTTTAAACGCGTTTTCAGCCCCTGATTGTACACTTAAGGAGAAAATGTCAAAATCTTCAAAATGAGCATAAGCACAATGAAATTAATGCTGGAATCATCTTCAGGATGCTAGAATACACTAAATACAGCAAAAATTTTGAGTCTACAACGTTTAGTTTAGGTGTGAGAGCCAAAATGAACTTTTTATTGCTTTAAACGCGTTTTCAGCCTGAGTGTGCACTTTAGGTGAAAATGTCAAAATCTTAAAAATGAGCATAAGCACAATGAAATTAATGCTGGAATCATCTTCAGGATGCTAGAATACACTAAATACAGCAAAAATTTTGAGTCTACAACGTTTAGTTTAGGTGTGAGAGCCAAAATGAACTTTTTATTGCTTTAAACGCGTTTTCAGCCCCTGATTGTACACTTAAGGTGAAAATGTCAAAATCTTAAAAATGAGCATAAGCACAATGAAATTAATGCTGGAATCATCTTCAGGATGCTAGAATACACTAAATACAGCAAAAATGTTGAGTCTACAACGTTTTGTTTAGGTGTGAGAGCCAAAATGAACTTTTTATGGCTTTAAATGCGTTTTCAGCCTGATTGTGCACTTTAGGTGAAAATGTCAAAATCTTAAAAATGAGCATAAGCACAATGAAATTAATGCTGGAATCATCTTCAGGATGCTAGAATACACTAAATACAGCAAAAATTTTGAGTCTACAACGTTTAGTTTAGGTGTGAGAGCCAAAATGAACTTTTTATTGCTTTAAACGCGTTTTCAGCCCCTGATTGTACACTTAAGGTGAAAATGTCAAAATCTTAAAAATGAGCATAAGCACAATGAAATTAATGCTGGAATCATCTCCAGGATGCTAGAATACACTAAATACAGCAAAAATTTTGAGTCTACAACGTTTAGTTTAGGTGTGAGAGCCAAAATGAACTTTTTATTGCTTTAAACGCGTTTTCAGCCCCTGATTGTACACTTAAGGTGAAAATGTCAAAATCTTAAAAATGAGCATAAGCACAATGAAATTAATGCTGGAATCGTCTTCAGGATGCTAGAATACACTAAATACAGCAAAAATGTTGAGTCTACAACGTTTTGTTTAGGTGTGAGAGCCAAAATGAACTTTTTATGGCTTTAAATGCGTTTTCAGCCTGATTGTGCACTTTAGGTGAAAATGTCAAAATCTTCAAAATGAGCATAAGCACAATGAAATTAATGCTGGAATCATCTTCAGGATGCTAGAATACACTAAATACAGCAAAAATTTTGAGTCTACAACGTTTAGTTTAGGTGTGAGAGCCAAAATTAACTTTTTATTGCTTTAAACGCGTTTTCAGCCCCTGATTGTACACTTAAGGTGAAAATGTCAAAATCTTCAAAATGAGCATAAGCACAATGAAATTAATGCTGGAATCATCTTCAGGATGCTAGAATACACTAAATACAGCAAAAATTTTGAGTCTACAACGTTTAGTTTAGGTGTGAGAGCCAAAATGAACTTTTTATTGCTTTAAACGCGTTTTCAGCCTGATTGTGCACTTTAGGTGAAAATGTCAAAATCTTAAAAATGAGCATAAGCACAATGAAATTAATGCTGGAATCATCTTCAGGATGCTAGAATACACTAAATACAGCAAAAATTTTGAGTCTACAACGTTTAGTTTAGGTGTGAGAGCCAAAATGAACTTTTTATTGCTTTAAACGCGTTTTCAGCCCCTGATTGTACACTTAAGGTGAAAATGTCAAAATCTTCAAAATGAGCATAAGCACAATGAAATTAATGCTGGAATCATCTTCAGGATGCTAGAATACACTAAATACAGCAAAAATGTTGAGTCTACAACGTTTTGTTTAGGTGTGAGAGCCAAAATGAACTTTTTATGGCTTTAAATGCGTTTTCAGCCTGATTGTGCACTTTAGGTGAAAATGTCAAAATCTTCAAAATGAGCATAAGCACAATGAAATTAATGCTGGAATCATCTTCAGGATGCTAGAATACACTAAATACAGCAAAAATTTTGAGTCTACAACGTTTAGTTTAGGTGTGAGAGCCAAAATGAACTTTTTATTGCTTTAAACGCGTTTTCAGCCCCTGATTGTACACTTAAGGTGAAAATGTCAAAATCTTCAAAATGAGCATAAGCACGATGAAATAAATGCTGGAATCGTTTTCAGGATGCTAGAATACACTAAATACAGCAAAAATTTTGAGTCTACAACGTTTAGTTTAGGTGTGAGAGCCAAAATGAACTTTTTATTGCTTTAAACGCGTTTTCAGCCTGATTGTGCACTTAAGGTGAAAATGTCAAAATCCTAAAAATGAGCATAAGCACAATGAAATTAATGCTGGAATCATCTTCAGGATGCTAGAATACACTAAATACAGCAAAAATTTTGAGTCTACAACGTTTAGTTTAGGTGTGAGAGCCAAAATGAACTTTTTATTGCTTTAAACGCGTTTTCAGCCCCTGATTGTACACTTAAGGTGAAAATGTCAAAATCTTAAAAATGAGCATAAGCACAATGAAATTAATGCTGGAATCATCTTCAGGATGCTAGAATACACTAAATACAGCAAAAATTTTGAGTCTACAACGTTTAGTTTAGGTGTGAGAGCCAAAATGAACTTTTTATTGCTTTAAACGCGTTTTCAGCCCCTGATTGTACACTTAAGGTGAAAATGTCAAAATCTTCAAAATGAGCATAAGCACAATGAAATTAATGCTGGAATCATCTTCAGGATGCTAGAATACACTAAATACAGCAAAAATTTTGAGTCTACAACGTTTAGTTTAGGTGTGAGAGCCAAAATGAACTTTTTATTGCTTTAAACGCGTTTTCAGCCCCTGATTGTACACTTAAGGTGAAAATGTCAAAATCTTAAAAATGAGCATAAGCACAATGAAATTAATGCTGGAATCATCTTCAGGATGCTAGAATACACTAAATACAGCAAAAATGTTGAGTCTACAACGTTTTGTTTAGGTGTGAGAGCCAAAATGAACTTTTTATGGCTTTAAATGCGTTTTCAGCCTGATTGTGCACTTTAGGTGAAAATGTCAAAATCTTCAAAATGAGCATAAGCACAATGAAATTAATGCTGGAATCATCTTCAGGATGCTAGAATACACTAAATACAGCAAAAATTTTGAGTCTACAACGTTTAGTTTAGGTGTGAGAGCCAAAATGAACTTTTTATTGCTTTAAACGCGTTTTCAGCCCCTGATTGTACACTTAAGGTGAAAATGTCAAAATCTTCAAAATGAGCATAAGCACAATGAAATTAATGCTGGAATCATCTTCAGGATGCTAGAATACACTAAATACAGCAAAAATTTTGAGTCTACAACGTTTAGTTTAGGTGTGAGAGCCAAAATGAACTTTTTATTGCTTTAAACGCGTTTTCAGCCTGATTGTGCACTTTAGGTGAAAATGTCAAAATCTTAAAAATGAGCATAAGCACAATGAAATTAATGCTGGAATCATCTTCAGGATGCTAGAATACACTAAATACAGCAAAAATTTTGAGTCTACAACGTTTAGTTTAGGTGTGAGAGCCAAAATGAACTTTTTATTGCTTTAAACGCGTTTTCAGCCCCTGATTGTACACTTAAGGTGAAAATGTCAAAATCTTCAAAATGAGCATAAGCACAATGAAATTAATGCTGGAATCATCTTCAGGATGCTAGAATACACTAAATACAGCAAAAATGTTGAGTCTACAACGTTTTGTATAGGTGTGAGAGCCAAAATGAACTTTTTATGGCTTTAAATGCGTTTTCAGCCTGATTGTGCACTTTAGGTGAAAATGTCAAAATCTTCAAAATTAGCATAAGCACAATGAAATTAATGCTGGAATCATCTTCAGGATGCTAGAATACACTAAATACAGCAAAAAGTTTGAGTCTACAACGTTTAGTTTAGGTGTGAGAGCCAAAATGAACTTTTTATTGCTTTAAACGCGTTTTCAGCCCCTGATTGTACACTTAAGGTGAAAATGTCAAAATCTTCAAAATGAGCATAAGCACGATGAAATTAATGCTGGAATCGTCTTCAGGATGCTAGAATACACTAAATACAGCAAAAATTTTGAGTCTACAACGTTTAGTTTAGGTGTGAGAGCCAAAATGAACTTTTTATTGCTTTAAACGCGTTTTCAGCCTGATTGTGCACTTAAGGTGAAAATGTCAAAATCCTAAAAATGAGCATAAGCACAATGAAATTAATGCTGGAATCATCTTCAGGATGCTAGAATACACTAAATACAGCAAAAATTTTGAGTCTACAACGTTTAGTTTAGGTGTGAGAGCCAAAATGAACTTTTTATTGCTTTAAACGCGTTTTCAGCCCCTGATTGTACACTTAAGGTGAAAATGTCAAAATCTTAAAAATGAGCATAAGCACAATGAAATTAATGCTGGAATCATCTTCAGGATGCTAGAATACACTAAATACAGCAAAAATTTTGAGTCTACAACGTTTAGTTTAGGTGTGAGAGCCAAAATGAACTTTTTATTGCTTTAAACGCGTTTTCAGCCCCTGATTGTACACTTAAGGTGAAAATGTCAAAATCTTAAAAATGAGCATAAGCACAATGAAATTAATGCTGGAATCATCTTCAGGATGCTAGAATACACTAAATACAGCAAAAAGTTTGAGTCTACAACGTTTAGTTTAGGTGTGAGAGCCAAAATGAACTTTTTATTGCTTTAAACGCGTTTTCAGCCCCTGATTGTACACTTAAGGTGAAAATGTCAAAATCTTAAAAATGAGCATAAGCACAATTAAATTTTTGCTGGAATCATCTTCAGGATGCTAGAATACACTAAATACAGCAAAAAGTTTGAGTCTACAACGTTTAGTTTAGGTGTGAGAGCCAAAATGAACTTTTTATTGCTTTAAACGCGTTTTCAGCCCCTGATTGTACACTTAAGGTGAAAATGTCAAAATCTTAAAAATGAGCATAAGCACAATGAAATTAATGCTGGAATCATCTTCAGGATGCTAGAATACACTAAATACAGCAAAAATTTTGAGTCTACAAGGTTTAGTTTAGGTGTGAGAGCCAAAATGAACTTTTTATTGCTTTAAACGCGTTTTCAGCCTGATTGTGCACTTTAGGTGAAAATGTCAAAATCTTAAAAATGAGCATAAGCACAATGAAATTAATGCTGGAATCATCTTCAGGATGCTAGAATACACTAAATACAGCAAAAATTTTGAGTCTACAACGTTTAGTTTAGGTGTGAGAGCCAAAATGAACTTTTTATTGCTTTAAACGCGTTTTCAGCCCCTGATTGTACACTTAAGGTGAAAATGTCAAAATCTTCAAAATGAGCATAAGCACAATGAAATTAATGCTGGAATCATCTTCAGGATGCTAGAATACACTAAATACAGCAAAAATGTTGAGTCTACAACGTTTTGTTTAGGTGTGAGAGCCAAAATGAACTTTTTATGGCTTTAAATGCGTTTTCAGCCTGATTGTGCACTTTAGGTGAAAATGTCAAAATCTTCAAAATGAGCATAAGCACAATGAAATTAATGCTGGAATCATCTTCAGGATGCTAGAATACACTAAATACAGCAAAAATTTTGAGTCTACAACGTTTAGTTTAGGTGTGAGAGCCAAAATGAACTTTTTATTGCTTTAAACGCGTTTTCAGCCTGATTGTGCACTTTAGGTGAAAATGTCAAAATCTTAAAAATGAGCATAAGCACAATGAAATTAATGCTGGAATCATCTTCAGGATGCTAGAATACACTAAATACAGCAAAAATTTTGAGTCTACAACGTTTAGTTTAGGTGTGAGAGCCAAAATGAACTTTTTATTGCTTTAAAATCGTTTTCAGCCTGATTGTGCACTTAAGGTGAAAATGTCAAAATCTTAAAAATTAGCATAAGCACAATGAAATTAATGCTGGAATCATGTTCAGGATGCTAGAATACACTAAATACAGCAACAATTTTGAGTCTACAACGTTTAGTTTAGGTGTGAGAGCCAAAATGAACTTTTTATTGCTTTAAACGCGTTTTCAGCCCCTGATTGTACACTTAAGGTGAAAATGTCAAAATCTTCAAAATGAGCATAAGCACAATGAAATTAATGCTGGAATCATCTTCAGGATGCTAGAATACACTAAATACAGCAAAAAATTTGAGTCTACAACGTTTAGTTTATGTGTGAGAGCCAAAATGAACTTTTTATTGCTTTAAACGCGTTTTCAGCCTGATTGTGCACTTTAGGTGAAAATGTCAAAATCGTAAAAATGAGCATAAGCACAATGAAATTAATGCTGGAATCATCTTCAGGATGCTAGAATACACTAAATACAGCAAAAATTTTGAGTCTACAACGTTTAGTTTAGGTGTGAGAGCCAAAATGAACTTTTTATTGCTTTAAACGCGTTTTCAGCCTGATTGTGCACTTTAGGTGAAAATGTCAAAATCTTAAAAATGAGCATAAGCACAATGAAATTAATGCTGGAATCATCTTCAGGATGCTAGAATACACTAAATACAGCAAAAATTTTGAGTCTACAACGTTTAGTTTAGGTGTGAGAGCCAAAATGAACTTTTTATTGCTTTAAACGCGTTTTCAGCCCCTGATTGTACACTTAAGGTGAAAATGTCAAAATCTTCAAAATGAGCATAAGCACAATGAAATTAATGCTGGAATCATCTTCAGGATGCTAGAATACACTAAATACAGCAAAAATTTTGAGTCTACAACGTTTAGTTTAGGTGTGAGAGCCAAAATGAACTTTTTATTGCTTTAAACGCGTTTTCAGCCTGATTGTGCACTTTAGGTGAAAATGTCAAAATCTTAAAAATGAGCATAAGCACAATGAAATTAATGCTGGAATCATCTTCAGGATTCTAGAATACACTAAATACAGCAAAAATTTTGAGTCTACAAGGTTTAGTTTAGGTGTGAGAGCCAAAATGAACTTTTTATTGCTTTAAACGCGTTTTCAGCCTGATTGTGCACTTTAGGTGAAAATGTCAAAATCTTAAAAATGAGCATAAGCACAATGAAATTAATGCTGGAATCATCTTCAGGATGCTAGAATACACTAAATACAGCAAAAAATTTGAGTCTACAACGTTTAGTTTATGTGTGAGAGCCAAAATGAACTTTTTATTGCTTTAAACGCGTTTTCAGCCTGATTGTGCACTTTAGGTGAAAATGTCAAAATCTTAAAAATGAGCATAAGCACAATGAAATTAATGCTGGAATCATCTTCAGGATGCTAGAATACACTAAATACAGCAAAAATTTTGAGTCTACAACGTTTAGTTTAGGTGTGAGAGCCAAAATGAACTTTTTATTGCTTTAAACGCGTTTTCAGCCCCTGATTGTACATTTAAGGTGAAAATGTCAAAATCTTAAAAATGAGCATAAGCACAATGAAATTAATGCTGGAATCATCTTCAGGATGCTAGAATACACTAAATACAGCAAAAATTTTGAGTCTACAACGTTTAGTTTAGGTGTGAGAGCCAAAATGAACTTTTTATTGCTTTAAACGCGTTTTCAGCCCCTGATTGTACACTTAAGGTGAAAATGTCAAAATCTTCAAAATGAGCATAAGCACAATGAAATTAATGCTGGAATCATCTTCAGGATGCTAGAATACACTAAATACAGCAAAAATGTTGAGTCTACAACGTTTTGTTTAGGTGTGAGAGCCAAAATGAACTTTTTATGGCTTTAAATGCGTTTTCAGCCTGATTGTGCACTTTAGGTGAAAATGTCAAAATCTTCAAAATGAGCATAAGCACAATGAAATTAATGCTGGAATCATCTTCAGGATGCTAGAATACACTAAATACAGCAAAATTTTGAGTCTACAACGTTTAGTTTAGGTGTGAGAGCCAAAATGAACTTTTTATTGCTTTAAACGCGTTTTCAGCCTGATTGTGCACTTTAGGTGAAAATGTCAAAATCTTAAAAATGAGCATAAGCACAATGAAATTAATGCTGGAATCATCTTCAGGATGCTAGAATACACTAAATACAGCAAAAATTTTGAGTCTACAACGTTTAGTTTAGGTGTGAGAGCCAAAATGAACTTTTTATTGCTTTAAACGCGTTTTCAGCCCCTGATTGTACACTTAAGGTGAAAATGTCAATATCTTCAAAATGAGCATAAGCACAATGAAATTAATGCTGGAATCATCTTCAGGATGCTAGAATACACTAAATACAGCAAAAATTTTGAGTCTACAACGTTTAGTTTAGGTGTGAGAGCCAAAATGAACTTTTTATTGCTTTAAACGCGTTTTCAGCCCCTGATTGTACACTTAAGGTGAAAATGTCAATATCTTCAAAATGAGCATAAGCACAATGAAATTAATGCTGGAATCATCTTCAGGATGCTAGAATACACTAAATACAGCAAAAATTTTGAGTCTACAACGTTTAGTTTAGGTGTGAGAGCCAAAATGAACTTTTTATTGCTTTAAACGCGTTTTCAGCCTGATTGTGCACTTTAGGTGAAAATGTCAAAATCTTAAAAATGAGCATAAGCACAATGAAATTAATGCTGGAATCATCTTCAGGATGCTAGAATACACTAAATACAGCAAAAATTTTGAGTCTACAACGTTTAGTTTAGGTGTGAGAGCCAAAATGAACTTTTTATTGCTTTAAACGCGTTTTCAGCCCCTGATTGTACACTTAAGGTGAAAATGTCAAAATCTTCAAAATGAGCATAAGCACAATGAAATTAATGCTGGAATCATCTTCAGGATGCTTGAATACACTAAATACAGCAAAAATTTTGAGTCTACAACGTTTAGTTTAGGTGTGAGAGCCAAAATGAACTTTTTATTGCTTTAAACGCGTTTTCAGCCCCTGATTGTACACTTAAGGTGAAAATGTCAAAATCTTAAAAATGAGCATAAGCACAATGAAATTAATACTGGAATCATCTTCAGGATGCTAGAATACACTAAATACAGCAAAAATGTTGAGTCTACAACGTTTTGTTTAGGTGTGAGAGCCAAAATGAACTTTTTATGGCTTTAAATGCGTTTTCAGCCTGATTGTGCACTTTAGGTGAAAATGTCAAAATCTTCAAAATGAGCATAAGCACAATGAAATTAATGCTGGAATCATCTTCAGGGTGCTAGAATACACTAAATACAGCAAAAATTTTGAGTCTACAACGTTTAGTTTAGGTGTGAGAGCCAAAATGAACTTTTTATTGCTTTAAACGCGTTTTCAGCCCCTGATTGTACACTTAAGGTGAAAATGTCAAAATCTTAAAAATGAGCATAAGCACAATTAAATTTTTGCTGGAATCATCTTCAGGATGCTAGAATACACTAAATACAGCAAAAAGTTTGAGTCTACAACGTTTAGTTTAGGTGTGAGAGCCAAAATGAACTTTTTATTGCTTTAAACGCGTTTTCAGCCTGATTGTGCACTTTAGGTGAAAATGTCAAAATCTTAAAAATGAGCATAAGCACAATGAAATTAATGCTGGAATCATCTTCAGGATGCTAGAATACACTAAATACAGCAAAAATTTTGAGTCTACAACGTTTAGTTTAGGTGTGAGAGCCAAAATGAACTTTTTATTGCTTTAAACGCGTTTTCAGCCCCTGATTGTACACTTAAGGTGAAAATGTCAAAATCTTAAAAATGAGCATAAGCACAATTAAATTTTTGCTGGAATCATCTTCAGGATGCTAGAATACACTAAATACAGCAAAAAGTTTGAGTCTACAACGTTTAGTTTAGGTGTGAGAGCCAAAATGAACTTTTTATTGCTTTAAACGCGTTTTCAGCCTGATTGTGCACTTTAGGTGAAAATGTCAAAATCTTAAAAATGAGCATAAGCACAATGAAATTAATGCTGGAATCATCTTCAGGATGCTAGAATACACTAAATACAGCAAAAATTTTGAGTCTACAACGTTTAGTTTAGGTGTGAGAGCCAAAATGAACTTTTTATTGCTTTAAACGCGTTTTCAGCCCCTGATTGTACACTTAAGGTGAAAATGTCAAAATCTTCAAAATGAGCATAAGCACAATGAAATTAATGCTGGAATCATCTTCAGGATGCTAGAATACACTAAATACAGCAAAAATGTTGAGTCTACAACGTTTTGTTTAGGTGTGAGAGCCAAAATGAACTTTTTATGGCTTTAAATGCGTTTTCAGCCTGATTGTGCACTTTAGGTGAAAATGTCAAAATCTTCAAAATGAGCATAAGCACAATGAAATTAATGCTGGAATCATCTTCAGGATGCTAGAATACACTAAATACAGCAAAAATTTTGAGTCTACAACGTTTAGTTTAGGTGTGAGAGCCAAAATGAACTTTTTATTGCTTTAAACGCGTTTTCAGCCTGATTGTGCACTTTAGGTGAAAATGTCAAAATCTTAAAAATGAGCATAAGCACAATGAAATTAATGCTGGAATCATCTTCAGGATTCTAGAATACACTAAATACAGCAAAAATTTTGAGTCTACAAGGTTTAGTTTAGGTGTGAGAGCCAAAATGAACTTTTTATTGCTTTAAACGCGTTTTCAGCCTGATTGTGCACTTTAGGTGAAAATGTCAAAATCTTAAAAATGAGCATAAGCACAATGAAATTAATGCTGGAATCATCTTCAGGATGCTAGAATACACTAAATACAGCAAAAATTTTGAGTCTACAACGTTTAGTTTAGGTGTGAGAGCCAAAATGAACTTTTTATTGCTTTAAACGCGTTTTCAGCCCCTGATTGTACACTTAAGGTGAAAATGTCAAAATCTTCAAAATGAGCATAAGCACAATGAAATTAATGCTGGAATCATCTTCAGGATGCTAGAATACACTAAATACAGCAAAAATGTTGAGTCTACAACGTTTTGTTTAGGTGTGAGAGCCAAAATGAACTTTTTATGGCTTTAAATGCGTTTTCAGCCTGATTGTGCACTTTAGGTGAAAATGTCAAAATCTTCAAAATGAGCATAAGCACAATGAAATTAATGCTGGAATCATCTTCAGGATGCTAGAATACACTAAATACAGCAAAAATTTTGAGTCTACAACGTTTAGTTTAGGTGTGAGAGCCAAAATGAACTTTTTATTGCTTTAAACGCGTTTTCAGCCTGATTGTGCACTTTAGGTGAAAATGTCAAAATCTTAAAAATGAGCATAAGCACAATGAAAGTAATGCTGGAATCATCTTCAGGATGCTAGAATACACTAAATACAGCAAAAATTTTGAGTCTACAACGTTTAGTTTAGGTGTGAGAGCCAAAATGAACTTTTTATTGCTTTAAACGCGTTTTCAGCCCCTGATTGTACACTTAAGGTGAAAATGTCAAAATCTTCAAAATGAGCATAAGCACAATGAAATTAATGCTGGAATCATCTTCAGGATGCTAGAATACACTAAATACAGCAAAAATTTTGAGTCTACAACGTTTAGTTTAGGTGTGAGAGCCAAAATGAACTTTTTATTGCTTTAAACGCGTTTTCAGCCTGATTGTGCACTTTAGGTGAAAATGTCAAAATCTTAAAAATGAGCATAAGCACAATGAAATTAATGCTGGAATCATCTTCAGGATGCTAGAATACACTAAATACAGCAAAAATTTTGAGTCTACAACGTTTAGTTTAGGTGTGAGAGCCAAAATGAACTTTTTATTGCTTTAAACGCGTTTTCAGCCCCTGATTGTACATTTAAGGTGAAAATGTCAAAATCTTAAAAATGAGCATAAGCACAATGAAATTAATGCTGGAATCATCTTCAGGATGCTAGAATACACTAAATACAGCAAAAATTTTGAGTCTACAACGTTTAGTTTAGGTGTGAGAGCCAAAATGAACTTTTTATTGCTTTAAACGCGTTTTCAGCCCCTGATTGTACACTTAAGGTGAAAATGTCAAAATCTTCAAAATGAGCATAAGCACAATGAAATTAATGCTGGAATCATCTTCAGGATGCTAGAATACACTAAATACAGCAAAAATGTTGAGTCTACAACGTTTTGTTTAGGTGTGAGAGCCAAAATGAACTTTTTATGGCTTTAAATGCGTTTTCAGCCTGATTGTGCACTTTAGGTGAAAATGTCAAAATCTTCAAAATGAGCATAAGCACAATGAAATTAATGCTGGAATCATCTTCAGGATGCTAGAATACACTAAATACAGCAAAATTTTGAGTCTACAACGTTTAGTTTAGGTGTGAGAGCCAAAATGAACTTTTTATTGCTTTAAACGCGTTTTCAGCCTGATTGTGCACTTTAGGTGAAAATGTCAAAATCTTAAAAATGAGCATAAGCACAATGAAATTAATGCTGGAATCATCTTCAGGATGCTAGAATACACTAAATACAGCAAAAATTTTGAGTCTACAACGTTTAGTTTAGGTGTGAGAGCCAAAATGAACTTTTTATTGCTTTAAACGCGTTTTCAGCCCCTGATTGTACACTTAAGGTGAAAATGTCAAAATCTTCAAAATGAGCATAAGCACGATGAAATTAATGCTGGAATCATCTTCAGGATGCTAGAATACACTAAATACAGCAAAAATTTTGAGTCTACAACGTTTATTTTAGGTGTGAGAGCCAAAATGAACTTTTTATTGCTTTAAACGCGTTTTCAGCCCCTGATTGTACACTTAAGGTGAAAATGTCAAAATCTTCAAAATGAGCATAAGCACAATGAAATTAATGCTGGAATCATCTTCAGGATGCTAGAATACACTAAATACAGCAAAAATTTTGAGTCTACAACGTTTAGTTTAGGTGTGAGAGCCAAAATGAACTTTTTATTGCTTTAAACGCGTTTTCAGCCTGATTGTGCACTTTAGGTGAAAATGTCAAAATCTTAAAAATGAGCATAAGCACAATGAAATTAATGCTGGAATCATCTTCAAGATGCTAGAATACACTAAATACAGCAAAATTTTGAGTCTACAACGTTTAGTTTAGGTGTGAGAGCCAAAATGAACTTTTTATTGCTTTAAACGCGTTTTCAGCCCCTGATTGTACATTAAGGTGAAAATGTCAAAATCTTAAAAATGAGCATAAGCACAATGAAATTAATGCTGGAATAATCTTCAGGATGCTAGAATACACTAAATACAGCAAAAATGTTGAGTCTACAACGTTTTGTTTAGGTGTGAGAGCCAAAATGAACTTTTTATGGCTTTAAATGCGTTTTCAGCCTGATTGTGCACTTTAGGTGAAAATGTCAAAATCTTCAAAATGAGCATAAGCACAATGAAATTAATGCTGGAATCATCTTCAGGATGCTAGAATACACTAAATACAGCAAAAATTTTGAGTCTACAACGTTTAGTTTAGGTGTGAGAGCCAAAATGAACTTTTTATTGCTTTAAACGTGTTTTCAGCCCCTGATTGTACACTTAAGGTGAAAATGTCAAAATCTTCAAAATGAGCATAAGCACAATGAAATTAATGCTGGAATCATCTTCAGGATGCTAGAATACACTAAATACAGCAAAAATTTTGAGTCTACAACGTTTAGTTTAGGTGTGAGAGCCAAAATGAACTTTTTATTGCTTTAAACGCGTTTTCAGCCTGATTGTGCACTTTAGGTGAAAATGTCAAAATCTTAAAAATGAGCATAAGCACAATGAAATTAATGCTGGAATCATCTTCAGGATGCTAGAATACACTAAATACAGCAAAAATTTTGAGTCTACAACGTTTAGTTTAGGTGTGAGAGCCAAAATGAACTTTTTATTGCTTTAAACGCGTTTTCAGCCCCTGATTGTACACTTAAGGTGAAAATGTCAAAATCTTCAAAATGAGCATAAGCACAATGAAATTAATGCTGGAATCATCTTCAGGATGCTAGAATACACTAAATACAGCAAAAATGTTGAGTCTACAACGTTTTGTTTAGGTGTGAGAGCCAAAATGAACTTTTTATGGCTTTAAATGCGTTTTCAGCCTGATTGTGCACTTTAGGTGAAAATGTCAAAATCTTCAAAATGAGCATAAGCACAATGAAATTAATGCTGGAATCATCTTCAGGATGCTAGAATACACTAAATACAGCAAAAATTTTGAGTCTACAACGTTTAGTTTAGGTGTGAGAGCCAAAATGAACTTTTTATTGCTTTAAACGCGTTTTCAGCCCCTGATTGTACACTTAAGTTGAAAATGTCAAAATCTTCAAAATGAGCATAAGCACGATGAAATTAATGCTGGAATCATCTTCAGGATGCTAGAATACACTAAATACAGCAAAAATTTTGAGTCTACAACGTTTAGTTTAGGTGTGAGAGCCAAAATGAACTTTTTATTGCTTTAAACGCGTTTTCAGCCTGATTGTGCACTTTAGGTGAAAATGTCAAAATCTTAAAAATGAGCATAAGCACAATGAAATTAATGCTGGAATCATCTTCAAGATGCTAGAATACACTAAATACAGCAAAATTTTGAGTCTACAACGTTTAGTTTAGGTGTGAGAGCCAAAATGAACTTTTTATTGCTTTAAACGCGTTTTCAGCCCCTGATTGTACATTAAGGTGAAAATGTCAAAATCTTAAAAATGAGCATAAGCACAATGAAATTAATGCTGGAATCATCTTCAGGATGCTAGAATACACTAAATACAGCAAAAATGTTGAGTCTACAACGTTTTGTTTAGGTGTGAGAGCCAAAATGAACTTTTTATGGCTTTAAATGCGTTTTCAGCCTGATTGTGCACTTTAGGTGAAAATGTCAAAATCTTCAAAATGAGCATAAGCACAATGAAATTAATGCTGGAATCATCTTCAGGATGCTAGAATACACTAAATACAGCAAAAATTTTGAGTCTACAACGTTTAGTTTAGGTGTGAGAGCCAAAATGAACTTTTTATTGCTTTAAACGTGTTTTCAGCCCCTGATTGTACACTTAAGGTGAAAATGTCAAAATCTTCAAAATGAGCATAAGCACAATGAAATTAATGCTGGAATCATCTTCAGGATGCTAGAATACACTAAATACAGCAAAAATTTTGAGTCTACAACGTTTAGTTTAGGTGTGAGAGCCAAAATGAACTTTTTATTGCTTTAAACGCGTTTTCAGCCTGATTGTGCACTTTAGGTGAAAATGTCAAAATCTTAAAAATGAGCATAAGCACAATGAAATTAATGCTGGAATCATCTTCAGGATGCTAGAATACACTAAATACAGCAAAAATTTTGAGTCTACAACGTTTAGTTTAGGTGTGAGAGCCAAAATGAACTTTTTATTGCTTTAAACGCGTTTTCAGCCCCTGATTGTACACTTAAGGTGAAAATGTCAAAATCTTCAAAATGAGCATAAGCACAATGAAATTAATGCTGGAATCATCTTCAGGATGCTAGAATACACTAAATACAGCAAAAATGTTGAGTCTACAACGTTTTGTTTAGGTGTGAGAGCCAAAATGAACTTTTTATGGCTTTAAATGCGTTTTCAGCCTGATTGTGCACTTTAGGTGAAAATGTCAAAATCTTCAAAATGAGCATAAGCACAATGAAATTAATGCTGGAATCATCTTCAGGATGCTAGAATACACTAAATACAGCAAAAATTTTGAGTCTACAACGTTTAGTTTAGGTGTGAGAGCCAAAATGAACTTTTTATTGCTTTAAACGCGTTTTCAGCCCCTGATTGTACACTTAAGGTGAAAATGTCAAAATCTTCAAAATGAGCATAAGCACGATGAAATTAATGCTGGAATCATCTTCAGGATGCTAGAATACACTAAATACAGCAAAAATTTTGAGTCTACAACGTTTAGTTTAGGTGTGAGAGCCAAAATGAACTTTTTATTGCTTTAAACGCGTTTTCAGCCTGATTGTGCACTTAAGGTGAAAATGTCAAAATCCTAAAAATGAGCATAAGCACAATGAAATTAATGCTGGAATCATCTTCAGGATGCTAGAATACACTAAATACAGCAAAAAGTTTGAGTCTACAACGTTTAGTTTAGGTGTGAGAGCCAAAATGAACTTTTTATTGCTTTAAACGCGTTTTCAGCCCCTGATTGTACACTTAAGGTGAAAATGTCAAAATCTTAAAAATGAGCATAAGCACAATGAAATTAATGCTGGAATCATCTTCAGGATGCTAGAATACACTAAATACAGCAAAAAGTTTGAGTCTACAACGTTTAGTTTAGGTGTGAGAGCCAAAATGAACTTTTTATTGCTTTAAACGCGTTTTCAGCCTGATTGTGCACTTAAGGTGAAAATGTCAAAATCCTAAAAATGAGCATAAGCACAATGAAATTAATGCTGGAATCATCTTCAGGATGCTAGAATACACTAAATACAGCAAAAAGTTTGAGTCTACAACGTTTAGTTTAGGTGTGAGAGCCAAAATGAACTTTTTATTGCTTTAAACGCGTTTTCAGCCCCTGATTGTACACTTAAGGTGAAAATGTCAATATCTTCAAAATGAGCATAAGCACAATGAAATTAATGCTGGAATCATCTTCAGGATGCTAGAATACACTAAATACAGCAAAAATTTTGAGTCTACAACGTTTAGTTTAGGTGTGAGAGCCAAAATGAACTTTTTATTGCTTTAAACGCGTTTTCAGCCTGATTGTGCACTTTAGGTGAAAATGTCAAAATCTTAAAAATGAGCATAAGCACAATGAAATTAATGCTGGAATCATCTTCAGGATGCTAGAATACACTAAATACAGCAAAAATTTTGAGTCTACAACGTTTAGTTTAGGTGTGAGAGCCAAAATGAACTTTTTATTGCTTTAAACGCGTTTTCAGCCCCTGATTGTACACTTAAGGTGAAAATGTCAAAATCTTCAAAATGAGCATAAGCACAATGAAATTAATGCTGGAATCATCTTCAGGATGCTAGAATACACTAAATACAGCAAAAATTTTGAGTCTACAACGTTTAGTTTAGGTGTGAGAGCCAAAATGAACTTTTTATTGCTTTAAACGCGTTTTCAGCCCCTGATTGTACACTTAAGGTGAAAATGTCAAAATCTTAAAAATGAGCATAAGCACAATGAAATTAATGCTGGAATCATCTTCAGGATGCTAGAATACACTAAATACAGCAAAAATTTTGAGTCTACAAGGTTTAGTTTAGGTGTGAGAGCCAAAATGAACTTTTTATTGCTTTAAACGCGTTTTCAGCCTGATTGTGCACTTTAGGTGAAAATGTCAAAATCTTAAAAATGAGCATAAGCACAATGAAATTAATGCTGGAATCATCTTCAGGATGCTAGAATACACTAAATACAGCAAAAATTTTGAGTCTACAACGTTTAGTTTAGGTGTGAGAGCCAAAATGAACTTTTTATTGCTTTAAACGCGTTTTCAGCCCCTGATTGTACACTTAAGGTGAAAATGTCAAAATCTTCAAAATGAGCATAAGCACAATGAAATTAATGCTGGAATCATCTTCAGGATGCTAGAATACACTAAATACAGCAAAAATGTTGAGTCTACAACGTTTTGTTTAGGTGTGAGAGCCAAAATGAACTTTTTATGGCTTTAAATGCGTTTTCAGCCTGATTGTGCACTTTAGGTGAAAATGTCAAAATCTTCAAAATGAGCATAAGCACAATGAAATTAATGCTGGAATCATCTTCAGGATGCTAGAATACACTAAATACAGCAAAAATTTTGAGTCTACAACGTTTAGTTTAGGTGTGAGAGCCAAAATGAACTTTTTATTGCTTTAAACGCGTTTTCAGCCTGATTGTGCACTTTAGGTGAAAATGTCAAAATCTTAAAAATGAGCATAAGCACAATGAAATTAATGCTGGAATCATCTTCAGGATGCTAGAATACACTAAATACAGCAAAAATTTTGAGTCTACAACGTTTAGTTTAGGTGTGAGAGCCAAAATGAACTTTTTATTGCTTTAAAATCGTTTTCAGCCTGATTGTGCACTTAAGGTGAAAATGTCAAAATCTTAAAAATTAGCATAAGCACAATGAAATTAATGCTGGAATCATGTTCAGGATGCTAGAATACACTAAATACA
Source organism: Vanacampus margaritifer (assembly GCF_051991255.1). NCBI lineage: Eukaryota > Metazoa > Chordata > Actinopteri > Syngnathiformes > Syngnathidae > Vanacampus > Vanacampus margaritifer. The sequence continues at coordinate 772,365 of NW_027520743.1, read as the reverse complement.
GCAACAATTTTGAGTCTACAACGTTTAGTTTAGGTGTGAGAGCCAAAATGAACTTTTTATTGCTTTAAACGCGTTTTCAGCCCCTGATTGTACACTTAAGGTGAAAATGTCAAAATCTTCAAAATGAGCATAAGCACAATGAAATTAATGCTGGAATCATCTTCAGGATGCTAGAATACACTAAATACAGCAAAAAATTTGAGTCTACAACGTTTAGTTTATGTGTGAGAGCCAAAATGAACTTTTTATTGCTTTAAACGCGTTTTCAGCCTGATTGTGCACTTTAGGTGAAAATGTCAAAATCTTAAAAATGAGCATAAGCACAATGAAATTAATGCTGGAATCATCTTCAGGATGCTAGAATACACTAAATACAGCAAAAATTTTGAGTCTACAACGTTTAGTTTAGGTGTGAGAGCCAAAATGAACTTTTTATTGCTTTAAACGCGTTTTCAGCCCCTGATTGTACACTTAAGGTGAAAATGTCAAAATCTTAAAAATGAGCATAAGCACAATGAAATTAATACTGGAATCATCTTCAGGATGCTAGAATACACTAAATACAGCAAAAATGTTGAGTCTACAACGTTTTGTTTAGGTGTGAGAGCCAAAATGAACTTTTTATGGCTTTAAATGCGTTTTCAGCCTGATTGTGCACTTTAGGTGAAAATGTCAAAATCTTCAAAATGAGCATAAGCACAATGAAATTAATGCTGGAATCATCTTCAGGGTGCTAGAATACACTAAATACAGCAAAAATTTTGAGTCTACAACGTTTAGTTTAGGTGTGAGAGCCAAAATGAACTTTTTATTGCTTTAAACGCGTTTTCAGCCCCTGATTGTACACTTAAGGTGAAAATGTCAAAATCTTCAAAATGAGCATAAGCACAATGAAATTAATGCTGGAATCATCTTCAGGATGCTAGAATACACTAAATACAGCAAAAATTTTGAGTCTACAACGTTTAGTTTAGGTGTGAGAGCCAAAATGAACTTTTTATTGCTTTAAACGCGTTTTCAGCCTGATTGTGCACTTTAGGTGAAAATGTCAAAATCTTAAAAATGAGCATAAGCACAATGAAATTAATGCTGGAATCATCTTCAAGATGCTAGAATACACTAAATACAGCAAAATTTTGAGTCTACAACGTTTAGTTTAGGTGTGAGAGCCAAAATGAACTTTTTATTGCTTTAAACGCGTTTTCAGCCCCTGATTGTACATTAAGGTGAAAATGTCAAAATCTTAAAAATGAGCATAAGCACAATGAAATTAATGCTGGAATCATCTTCAGGATGCTAGAATACACTAAATACAGCAAAAATGTTGAGTCTACAACGTTTTGTTTAGGTGTGAGAGCCAAAATGAACTTTTTATGGCTTTAAATGCGTTTTCAGCCTGATTGTGCACTTTAGGTGAAAATGTCAAAATCTTCAAAATGAGCATAAGCACAATGAAATTAATGCTGGAATCATCTTCAGGATGCTAGAATACACTAAATACAGCAAAAATTTTGAGTCTACAACGTTTAGTTTAGGTGTGAGAGCCAAAATGAACTTTTTATTGCTTTAAACGCGTTTTCAGCCCCTGATTGTACATTTAAGGTGAAAATGTCAAAATCTTAAAAATGAGCATAAGCACAATGAAATTAATGCTGGAATCATCTTCAGGATGCTAGAATACACTAAATACAGCAAAAATTTTGAGTCTACAACGTTTAGTTTAGGTGTGAGAGCCAAAATGAACTTTTTATTGCTTTAAACGCGTTTTCAGCCCCTGATTGTACACTTAAGGTGAAAATGTCAAAATCTTCAAAATGAGCATAAGCACAATGAAATTAATGCTGGAATCATCTTCAGGATGCTAGAATACACTAAATACAGCAAAAATGTTGAGTCTACAACGTTTTGTTTAGGTGTGAGAGCCAAAATGAACTTTTTATGGCTTTAAATGCGTTTTCAGCCTGATTGTGCACTTTAGGTGAAAATGTCAAAATCTTCAAAATGAGCATAAGCACAATGAAATTAATGCTGGAATCATCTTCAGGATGCTAGAATACACTAAATACAGCAAAATTTTGAGTCTACAACGTTTAGTTTAGGTGTGAGAGCCAAAATGAACTTTTTATTGCTTTAAACGCGTTTTCAGCCTGATTGTGCACTTTAGGTGAAAATGTCAAAATCTTAAAAATGAGCATAAGCACAATGAAATTAATGCTGGAATCATCTTCAGGATGCTAGAATACACTAAATACAGCAAAAATTTTGAGTCTACAACGTTTAGTTTAGGTGTGAGAGCCAAAATGAACTTTTTATTGCTTTAAACGCGTTTTCAGCCCCTGATTGTACACTTAAGGTGAAAATGTCAAAATCTTCAAAATGAGCATAAGCACGATGAAATTAATGCTGGAATCATCTTCAGGATGCTAGAATACACTAAATACAGCAAAAATTTTGAGTCTACAACGTTTATTTTAGGTGTGAGAGCCAAAATGAACTTTTTATTGCTTTAAACGCGTTTTCAGCCCCTGATTGTACACTTAAGGTGAAAATGTCAAAATCTTCAAAATGAGCATAAGCACAATGAAATTAATGCTGGAATCATCTTCAGGATGCTAGAATACACTAAATACAGCAAAAATTTTGAGTCTACAACGTTTAGTTTAGGTGTGAGAGCCAAAATGAACTTTTTATTGCTTTAAACGCGTTTTCAGCCTGATTGTGCACTTTAGGTGAAAATGTCAAAATCTTAAAAATGAGCATAAGCACAATGAAATTAATGCTGGAATCATCTTCAAGATGCTAGAATACACTAAATACAGCAAAATTTTGAGTCTACAACGTTTAGTTTAGGTGTGAGAGCCAAAATGAACTTTTTATTGCTTTAAACGCGTTTTCAGCCCCTGATTGTACATTAAGGTGAAAATGTCAAAATCTTAAAAATGAGCATAAGCACAATGAAATTAATGCTGGAATCATCTTCAGGATGCTAGAATACACTAAATACAGCAAAAATGTTGAGTCTACAACGTTTTGTTTAGGTGTGAGAGCCAAAATGAACTTTTTATGGCTTTAAATGCGTTTTCAGCCTGATTGTGCACTTTAGGTGAAAATGTCAAAATCTTCAAAATGAGCATAAGCACAATGAAATTAATGCTGGAATCATCTTCAGGATGCTAGAATACACTAAATACAGCAAAAATTTTGAGTCTACAACGTTTAGTTTAGGTGTGAGAGCCAAAATGAACTTTTTATTGCTTTAAACGTGTTTTCAGCCCCTGATTGTACACTTAAGGTGAAAATGTCAAAATCTTCAAAATGAGCATAAGCACAATGAAATTAATGCTGGAATCATCTTCAGGATGCTAGAATACACTAAATACAGCAAAAATTTTGAGTCTACAACGTTTAGTTTAGGTGTGAGAGCCAAAATGAACTTTTTATTGCTTTAAACGCGTTTTCAGCCTGATTGTGCACTTTAGGTGAAAATGTCAAAATCTTAAAAATGAGCATAAGCACAATGAAATTAATGCTGGAATCATCTTCAGGATGCTAGAATACACTAAATACAGCAAAAATTTTGAGTCTACAACGTTTAGTTTAGGTGTGAGAGCCAAAATGAACTTTTTATTGCTTTAAACGCGTTTTCAGCCCCTGATTGTACACTTAAGGTGAAAATGTCAAAATCTTCAAAATGAGCATAAGCACAATGAAATTAATGCTGGAATCATCTTCAGGATGCTAGAATACACTAAATACAGCAAAAATGTTGAGTCTACAACGTTTTGTTTAGGTGTGAGAGCCAAAATGAACTTTTTATGGCTTTAAATGCGTTTTCAGCCTGATTGTGCACTTTAGGTGAAAATGTCAAAATCTTCAAAATGAGCATAAGCACAATGAAATTAATGCTGGAATCATCTTCAGGATGCTAGAATACACTAAATACAGCAAAAATTTTGAGTCTACAACGTTTAGTTTAGGTGTGAGAGCCAAAATGAACTTTTTATTGCTTTAAACGCGTTTTCAGCCCCTGATTGTACACTTAAGTTGAAAATGTCAAAATCTTCAAAATGAGCATAAGCACGATGAAATTAATGCTGGAATCATCTTCAGGATGCTAGAATACACTAAATACAGCAAAAATTTTGAGTCTACAACGTTTAGTTTAGGTGTGAGAGCCAAAATGAACTTTTTATTGCTTTAAACGCGTTTTCAGCCTGATTGTGCACTTTAGGTGAAAATGTCAAAATCTTAAAAATGAGCATAAGCACAATGAAATTAATGCTGGAATCATCTTCAAGATGCTAGAATACACTAAATACAGCAAAATTTTGAGTCTACAACGTTTAGTTTAGGTGTGAGAGCCAAAATGAACTTTTTATTGCTTTAAACGCGTTTTCAGCCCCTGATTGTACATTAAGGTGAAAATGTCAAAATCTTAAAAATGAGCATAAGCACAATGAAATTAATGCTGGAATCATCTTCAGGATGCTAGAATACACTAAATACAGCAAAAATGTTGAGTCTACAACGTTTTGTTTAGGTGTGAGAGCCAAAATGAACTTTTTATGGCTTTAAATGCGTTTTCAGCCTGATTGTGCACTTTAGGTGAAAATGTCAAAATCTTCAAAATGAGCATAAGCACAATGAAATTAATGCTGGAATCATCTTCAGGATGCTAGAATACACTAAATACAGCAAAAATTTTGAGTCTACAACGTTTAGTTTAGGTGTGAGAGCCAAAATGAACTTTTTATTGCTTTAAACGTGTTTTCAGCCCCTGATTGTACACTTAAGGTGAAAATGTCAAAATCTTCAAAATGAGCATAAGCACAATGAAATTAATGCTGGAATCATCTTCAGGATGCTAGAATACACTAAATACAGCAAAAATTTTGAGTCTACAACGTTTAGTTTAGGTGTGAGAGCCAAAATGAACTTTTTATTGCTTTAAACGCGTTTTCAGCCTGATTGTGCACTTTAGGTGAAAATGTCAAAATCTTAAAAATGAGCATAAGCACAATGAAATTAATGCTGGAATCATCTTCAGGATGCTAGAATACACTAAATACAGCAAAAATTTTGAGTCTACAACGTTTAGTTTAGGTGTGAGAGCCAAAATGAACTTTTTATTGCTTTAAACGCGTTTTCAGCCCCTGATTGTACACTTAAGGTGAAAATGTCAAAATCTTCAAAATGAGCATAAGCACAATGAAATTAATGCTGGAATCATCTTCAGGATGCTAGAATACACTAAATACAGCAAAAATGTTGAGTCTACAACGTTTTGTTTAGGTGTGAGAGCCAAAATGAACTTTTTATGGCTTTAAATGCGTTTTCAGCCTGATTGTGCACTTTAGGTGAAAATGTCAAAATCTTCAAAATGAGCATAAGCACAATGAAATTAATGCTGGAATCATCTTCAGGATGCTAGAATACACTAAATACAGCAAAAAGTTTGAGTCTACAACGTTTAGTTTAGGTGTGAGAGCCAAAATGAACTTTTTATTGCTTTAAACGCGTTTTCAGCCCCTGATTGTACACTTAAGGTGAAAATGTCAAAATCTTCAAAATGAGCATAAGCACGATGAAATTAATGCTGGAATCATCTTCAGGATGCTAGAATACACTAAATACAGCAAAAATTTTGAGTCTACAACGTTTAGTTTAGGTGTGAGAGCCAAAATGAACTTTTTATTGCTTTAAACGCGTTTTCAGCCTGATTGTGCACTTAAGGTGAAAATGTCAAAATCCTAAAAATGAGCATAAGCACAATGAAATTAATGCTGGAATCATCTTCAGGATGCTAGAATACACTAAATACAGCAAAAAGTTTGAGTCTACAACGTTTAGTTTAGGTGTGAGAGCCAAAATGAACTTTTTATTGCTTTAAACCCGTTTTCAGCCCCTGATTGTACACTTAAGGTGAAAATGTCAAAATCTTAAAAATGAGCATAAGCACAATGAAATTAATGCTGGAATCATCTTCAGGATGCTAGAATACACTAAATACAGCAAAAAGTTTGAGTCTACAACGTTTAGTTTAGGTGTGAGAGCCAAAATGAACTTTTTATTGCTTTAAACGCGTTTTCAGCCTGATTGTGCACTTAAGGTGAAAATGTCAAAATCCTAAAAATGAGCATAAGCACAATGAAATTAATGCTGGAATCATCTTCAGGATGCTAGAATACACTAAATACAGCAAAAAGTTTGAGTCTACAACGTTTAGTTTAGGTGTGAGAGCCAAAATGAACTTTTTATTGCTTTAAACGCGTTTTCAGCCCCTGATTGTACACTTAAGGTGAAAATGTCAATATCTTCAAAATGAGCATAAGCACAATGAAATTAATGCTGGAATCATCTTCAGGATGCTAGAATACACTAAATACAGCAAAAATTTTGAGTCTACAACGTTTAGTTTAGGTGTGAGAGCCAAAATGAACTTTTTATTGCTTTAAACGCGTTTTCAGCCTGATTGTGCACTTTAGGTGAAAATGTCAAAATCTTAAAAATGAGCATAAGCACAATGAAATTAATGCTGGAATCATCTTCAGGATGCTAGAATACACTAAATACAGCAAAAATTTTGAGTCTACAACGTTTAGTTTAGGTGTGAGAGCCAAAATGAACTTTTTATTGCTTTAAACGCGTTTTCAGCCCCTGATTGTACACTTAAGGTGAAAATGTCAAAATCTTCAAAATGAGCATAAGCACAATGAAATTAATGCTGGAATCATCTTCAGGATGCTAGAATACACTAAATACAGCAAAAATTTTGAGTCTACAACGTTTAGTTTAGGTGTGAGAGCCAAAATGAACTTTTTATTGCTTTAAACGCGTTTTCAGCCCCTGATTGTACACTTAAGGTGAAAATGTCAAAATCTTAAAAATGAGCATAAGCACAATGAAATTAATGCTGGAATCATCTTCAGGATGCTAGAATACACTAAATACAGCAAAAATTTTGAGTCTACAAGGTTTAGTTTAGGTGTGAGAGCCAAAATGAACTTTTTATTGCTTTAAACGCGTTTTCAGCCTGATTGTGCACTTTAGGTGAAAATGTCAAAATCTTAAAAATGAGCATAAGCACAATGAAATTAATGCTGGAATCATCTTCAGGATGCTAGAATACACTAAATACAGCAAAAATTTTGAGTCTACAACGTTTAGTTTAGGTGTGAGAGCCAAAATGAACTTTTTATTGCTTTAAACGCGTTTTCAGCCCCTGATTGTACACTTAAGGTGAAAATGTCAAAATCTTCAAAATGAGCATAAGCACAATGAAATTAATGCTGGAATCATCTTCAGGATGCTAGAATACACTAAATACAGCAAAAATGTTGAGTCTACAACGTTTTGTTTAGGTGTGAGAGCCAAAATGAACTTTTTATGGCTTTAAATGCGTTTTCAGCCTGATTGTGCACTTTAGGTGAAAATGTCAAAATCTTCAAAATGAGCATAAGCACAATGAAATTAATGCTGGAATCATCTTCAGGATGCTAGAATACACTAAATACAGCAAAAATTTTGAGTCTACAACGTTTAGTTTAGGTGTGAGAGCCAAAATGAACTTTTTATTGCTTTAAACGCGTTTTCAGCCTGATTGTGCACTTTAGGTGAAAATGTCAAAATCTTAAAAATGAGCATAAGCACAATGAAATTAATGCTGGAATCATCTTCAGGATGCTAGAATACACTAAATACAGCAAAAATTTTGAGTCTACAACGTTTAGTTTAGGTGTGAGAGCCAAAATGAACTTTTTATTGCTTTAAAATCGTTTTCAGCCTGATTGTGCACTTAAGGTGAAAATGTCAAAATCTTAAAAATTAGCATAAGCACAATGAAATTAATGCTGGAATCATGTTCAGGATGCTAGAATACACTAAATACAGCAACAATTTTGAGTCTACAACGTTTAGTTTAGGTGTGAGAGCCAAAATGAACTTTTTATTGCTTTAAACGCGTTTTCAGCCCCTGATTGTACACTTAAGGTGAAAATGTCAAAATCTTCAAAATGAGCATAAGCACAATGAAATTAATGCTGGAATCATCTTCAGGATGCTAGAATACACTAAATACAGCAAAAAATTTGAGTCTACAACGTTTAGTTTATGTGTGAGAGCCAAAATGAACTTTTTATTGCTTTAAACGCGTTTTCAGCCTGATTGTGCACTTTAGGTGAAAATGTCAAAATCTTAAAAATGAGCATAAGCACAATGAAATTAATGCTGGAATCATCTTCAGGATGCTAGAATACACTAAATACAGCAAAAATTTTGAGTCTACAACGTTTAGTTTAGGTGTGAGAGCCAAAATGAACTTTTTATTGCTTTAAACGCGTTTTCAGCCCCTGATTGTACACTTAAGGTGAAAATGTCAAAATCTTAAAAATGAGCATAAGCACAATGAAATTAATACTGGAATCATCTTCAGGATGCTAGAATACACTAAATACAGCAAAAATGTTGAGTCTACAACGTTTTGTTTAGGTGTGAGAGCCAAAATGAACTTTTTATGGCTTTAAATGCGTTTTCAGCCTGATTGTGCACTTTAGGTGAAAATGTCAAAATCTTCAAAATGAGCATAAGCACAATGAAATTAATGCTGGAATCATCTTCAGGGTGCTAGAATACACTAAATACAGCAAAAATTTTGAGTCTACAACGTTTAGTTTAGGTGTGAGAGCCAAAATGAACTTTTTATTGCTTTAAACGCGTTTTCAGCCCCTGATTGTACACTTAAGGTGAAAATGTCAAAATCTTCAAAATGAGCATAAGCACAATGAAATTAATGCTGGAATCATCTTCAGGATGCTAGAATACACTAAATACAGCAAAAATTTTGAGTCTACAACGTTTAGTTTAGGTGTGAGAGCCAAAATGAACTTTTTATTGCTTTAAACGCGTTTTCAGCCTGATTGTGCACTTTAGGTGAAAATGTCAAAATCTTAAAAATGAGCATAAGCACAATGAAATTAATGCTGGAATCATCTTCAAGATGCTAGAATACACTAAATACAGCAAAATTTTGAGTCTACAACGTTTAGTTTAGGTGTGAGAGCCAAAATGAACTTTTTATTGCTTTAAACGCGTTTTCAGCCCCTGATTGTACATTAAGGTGAAAATGTCAAAATCTTAAAAATGAGCATAAGCACAATGAAATTAATGCTGGAATCATCTTCAGGATGCTAGAATACACTAAATACAGCAAAAATGTTGAGTCTACAACGTTTTGTTTAGGTGTGAGAGCCAAAATGAACTTTTTATGGCTTTAAATGCGTTTTCAGCCTGATTGTGCACTTTAGGTGAAAATGTCAAAATCTTCAAAATGAGCATAAGCACAATGAAATTAATGCTGGAATCATCTTCAGGATGCTAGAATACACTAAATACAGCAAAAATTTTGAGTCTACAACGTTTAGTTTAGGTGTGAGAGCCAAAATGAACTTTTTATTGCTTTAAACGTGTTTTCAGCCCCTGATTGTACACTTAAGGTGAAAATGTCAAAATCTTCAAAATGAGCATAAGCACAATGAAATTAATGCTGGAATCATCTTCAGGATGCTAGAATACACTAAATACAGCAAAAATTTTGAGTCTACAACGTTTAGTTTAGGTGTGAGAGCCAAAATGAACTTTTTATTGCTTTAAACGCGTTTTCAGCCTGATTGTGCACTTTAGGTGAAAATGTCAAAATCTTAAAAATGAGCATAAGCACAATGAAATTAATGCTGGAATCATCTTCAGGATGCTAGAATACACTAAATACAGCAAAAATTTTGAGTCTACAACGTTTAGTTTAGGTGTGAGAGCCAAAATGAACTTTTTATTGCTTTAAACGCGTTTTCAGCCCCTGATTGTACACTTAAGGTGAAAATGTCAAAATCTTCAAAATGAGCATAAGCACAATGAAATTAATGCTGGAATCATCTTCAGGATGCTAGAATACACTAAATACAGCAAAAATGTTGAGTCTACAACGTTTTGTTTAGGTGTGAGAGCCAAAATGAACTTTTTATGGCTTTAAATGCGTTTTCAGCCTGATTGTGCACTTTAGGTGAAAATGTCAAAATCTTCAAAATGAGCATAAGCACAATGAAATTAATGCTGGAATCATCTTCAGGATGCTAGAATACACTAAATACAGCAAAAATTTTGAGTCTACAACGTTTAGTTTAGGTGTGAGAGCCAAAATGAACTTTTTATTGCTTTAAACGCGTTTTCAGCCCCTGATTGTACACTTAAGTTGAAAATGTCAAAATCTTCAAAATGAGCATAAGCACGATGAAATTAATGCTGGAATCATCTTCAGGATGCTAGAATACACTAAATACAGCAAAAATTTTGAGTCTACAACGTTTAGTTTAGGTGTGAGAGCCAAAATGAACTTTTTATTGCTTTAAACGCGTTTTCAGCCTGATTGTGCACTTAAGGTGAAAATGTCAAAATCCTAAAAATGAGCATAAGCACAATGAAATTAATGCTGGAATCATCTTCAGGATGCTAGAATACACTAAATACAGCAAAAAGTTTGAGTCTACAACGTTTAGTTTAGGTGTGAGAGCCAAAATGAACTTTTTATTGCTTTAAACGCGTTTTCAGCCCCTGATTGTACACTTAAGGTGAAAATGTCAAAATCTTAAAAATGAGCATAAGCACAATGAAATTAATGCTGGAATCATCTTCAGGATGCTAGAATACACTAAATACAGCAAAAAGTTTGAGTCTACAACGTTTAGTTTAGGTGTGAGAGCCAAAATGAACTTTTTATTGCTTTAAACGCGTTTTCAGCCTGATTGTGCACTTAAGGTGAAAATGTCAAAATCCTAAAAATGAGCATAAGCACAATGAAATTAATGCTGGAATCATCTTCAGGATGCTAGAATACACTAAATACAGCAAAAAGTTTGAGTCTACAACGTTTAGTTTAGGTGTGAGAGCCAAAATGAACTTTTTATTGCTTTAAACGCGTTTTCAGCCCCTGATTGTACACTTAAGGTGAAAATGTCAAAATCTTAAAAATGAGCATAAGCACAATGAAATTAATGCTGGAATCATCTTCAGGATGCTAGAATACACTAAATACAGCAAAAATTTTGAGTCTACAACGTTTAGTTTAGGTGTGAGAGCCAAAATGAACTTTTTATTGCTTTAAACGCGTTTTCAGCCTGATTGTGCACTTTAGGTGAAAATGTCAAAATCTTAAAAATGAGCATAAGCACAATGAAATTAATGCTGGAATCATCTTCAGGATGCTAGAATACACTAAATACAGCAAAAATTTTGAGTCTACAACGTTTAGTTTAGGTGTGAGAGCCAAAATGAACTTTTTATTGCTTTAAACGCGTTTTCAGCCCCTGATTGTACACTTAAGGTGAAAATGTCAAAATCTTCAAAATGAGCATAAGCACAATGAAATTAATGCTGGAATCATCTTCAGGATGCTAGAATACACTAAATACAGCAAAAATGTTGAGTCTACAACGTTTTGTTTAGGTGTGAGAGCCAAAATGAACTTTTTATGGCTTTAAATGCGTTTTCAGCCTGATTGTGCACTTTAGGTGAAAATGTCAAAATCTTCAAAATGAGCATAAGCACAATGAAATTAATGCTGGAATCATCTTCAGGATGCTAGAATACACTAAATACAGCAAAAATTTTGAGTCTACAACGTTTAGTTTAGGTGTGAGAGCCAAAATGAACTTTTTATTGCTTTAAACGTGTTTTCAGCCCCTGATTGTACACTTAAGGTGAAAATGTCAAAATCTTCAAAATGAGCATAAGCACAATGAAATTAATGCTGGAATCATCTTCAGGATGCTAGAATACACTAAATACAGCAAAAATTTTGAGTCTACAACGTTTAGTTTAGGTGTGAGAGCCAAAATGAACTTTTTATTGCTTTAAACGCGTTTTCAGCCTGATTGTGCACTTTAGGTGAAAATGTCAAAATCTTAAAAATGAGCATAAGCACAATGAAATTAATGCTGGAATCATCTTCAGGATGCTAGAATACACTAAATACAGCAAAAATTTTGAGTCTACAACGTTTAGTTTAGGTGTGAGAGCCAAAATGAACTTTTTATTGCTTTAAACGCGTTTTCAGCCCCTGATTGTACACTTAAGGTGAAAATGTCAAAATCTTCAAAATGAGCATAAGCACAATGAAATTAATGCTGGAATCATCTTCAGGATGCTAGAATACACTAAATACAGCAAAAATGTTGAGTCTACAACGTTTTGTTTAGGTGTGAGAGCCAAAATGAACTTTTTATGGCTTTAAATGCGTTTTCAGCCTGATTGTGCACTTTAGGTGAAAATGTCAAAATCTTCAAAATGAGCATAAGCACAATGAAATTAATGCTGGAATCATCTTCAAGATGCTAGAATACACTAAATACAGCAACAATTTTGAGTCTACAACGTTTAGTTTAGGTGTGAGAGCCAAAATGAACTTTTTATTGCTTTAAACGCGTTTTCAGCCCCTGATTGTACACTTAAGGTGAAAATGTCAAAATCTTCAAAATGAGCATAAGCACAATGAAATTAATGCTGGAATCATCTTCAGGATGCTAGAATACACTAAATACAGCAAAAAATTTGAGTCTACAACGTTTAGTTTATGTGTGAGAGCCAAAATGAACTTTTTATTGCTTTAAACGCGTTTTCAGCCTGATTGTGCACTTTAGGTGAAAATGTCAAAATCTTAAAAATGAGCATAAGCACAATGAAATTAATGCTGGAATCATCTTCAGGATGCTAGAATACACTAAATACAGCAAAAATTTTGAGTCTACAACGTTTAGTTTAGGTGTGAGAGCCAAAATGAACTTTTTATTGCTTTAAACGCGTTTTCAGCCCCTGATTGTACACTTAAGGTGAAAATGTCAAAATCTTAAAAATGAGCATAAGCACAATGAAATTAATACTGGAATCATCTTCAGGATGCTAGAATACACTAAATACAGCAAAAATGTTGAGTCTACAACGTTTTGTTTAGGTGTGAGAGCCAAAATGAACTTTTTATGGCTTTAAATGCGTTTTCAGCCTGATTGTGCACTTTAGGTGAAAATGTCAAAATCTTCAAAATGAGCATAAGCACAATGAAATTAATGCTGGAATCATCTTCAGGGTGCTAGAATACACTAAATACAGCAAAAATTTTGAGTCTACAACGTTTAGTTTAGGTGTGAGAGCCAAAATGAACTTTTTATTGCTTTAAACGCGTTTTCAGCCCCTGATTGTACACTTAAGGTGAAAATGTCAAAATCTTCAAAATGAGCATAAGCACAATGAAATTAATGCTGGAATCATCTTCAGGATGCTAGAATACACTAAATACAGCAAAAATTTTGAGTCTACAACGTTTAGTTTAGGTGTGAGAGCCAAAATGAACTTTTTATTGCTTTAAACGCATTTTCAGCCTGATTGTGCACTTTAGGTGAAAATGTCAAAATCTTAAAAATGAGCATAAGCACAATGAAATTAATGCTGGAATCATCTTCAAGATGCTAGAATACACTAAATACAGCAAAATTTTGAGTCTACAACGTTTAGTTTAGGTGTGAGAGCCAAAATGAACTTTTTATTGCTTTAAACGCGTTTTCAGCCCCTGATTGTACATTAAGGTGAAAATGTCAAAATCTTAAAAATGAGCATAAGCACAATGAAATTAATGCTGGAATCATCTTCAGGATGCTAGAATACACTAAATACAGCAAAAATGTTGAGTCTACAACGTTTTGTTTAGGTGTGAGAGCCAAAATGAACTTTTTATGGCTTTAAATGCGTTTTCAGCCTGATTGTGCACTTTAGGTGAAAATGTCAAAATCTTCAAAATGAGCATAAGCACAATGAAATTAATGCTGGAATCATCTTCAGGATGCTAGAATACACTAAATACAGCAAAAATTTTGAGTCTACAACGTTTAGTTTAGGTGTGAGAGCCAAAATGAACTTTTTATTGCTTTAAACGCGTTTTCAGCCCCTGATTGTACATTTAAGGTGAAAATGTCAAAATCTTAAAAATGAGCATAAGCACAATGAAATTAATGCTGGAATCATCTTCAGGATGCTAGAATACACTAAATACAGCAAAAATTTTGAGTCTACAACGTTTAGTTTAGGTGTGAGAGCCAAAATGAACTTTTTATTGCTTTAAACGCGTTTTCAGCCCCTGATTGTACACTTAAGGTGAAAATGTCAAAATCTTCAAAATGAGCATAAGCACAATGAAATTAATGCTGGAATCATCTTCAGGATGCTAGAATACACTAAATACAGCAAAAATGTTGAGTCTACAACGTTTTGTTTAGGTGTGAGAGCCAAAATGAACTTTTTATGGCTTTAAATGCGTTTTCAGCCTGATTGTGCACTTTAGGTGAAAATGTCAAAATCTTCAAAATGAGCATAAGCACAATGAAATTAATGCTGGAATCATCTTCAGGATGCTAGAATACACTAAATACAGCAAAATTTTGAGTCTACAACGTTTAGTTTAGGTGTGAGAGCCAAAATGAACTTTTTATTGCTTTAAACGCGTTTTCAGCCTGATTGTGCACTTTAGGTGAAAATGTCAAAATCTTAAAAATGAGCATAAGCACAATGAAATTAATGCTGGAATCATCTTCAGGATGCTAGAATACACTAAATACAGCAAAAATTTTGAGTCTACAACGTTTAGTTTAGGTGTGAGAGCCAAAATGAACTTTTTATTGCTTTAAACGCGTTTTCAGCCCCTGATTGTACACTTAAGGTGAAAATGTCAAAATCTTCAAAATGAGCATAAGCACGATGAAATTAATGCTGGAATCATCTTCAGGATGCTAGAATACACTAAATACAGCAAAAATTTTGAGTCTACAACGTTTATTTTAGGTGTGAGAGCCAAAATGAACTTTTTATTGCTTTAAACGCGTTTTCAGCCCCTGATTGTACACTTAAGGTGAAAATGTCAAAATCTTCAAAATGAGCATAAGCACAATGAAATTAATGCTGGAATCATCTTCAGGATGCTAGAATACACTAAATACAGCAAAAATTTTGAGTCTACAACGTTTAGTTTAGGTGTGAGAGCCAAAATGAACTTTTTATTGCTTTAAACGCGTTTTCAGCCTGATTGTGCACTTTAGGTGAAAATGTCAAAATCTTAAAAATGAGCATAAGCACAATGAAATTAATGCTGGAATCATCTTCAAGATGCTAGAATACACTAAATACAGCAAAATTTTGAGTCTACAACGTTTAGTTTAGGTGTGAGAGCCAAAATGAACTTTTTATTGCTTTAAACGCGTTTTCAGCCCCTGATTGTACATTAAGGTGAAAATGTCAAAATCTTAAAAATGAGCATAAGCACAATGAAATTAATGCTGGAATCATCTTCAGGATGCTAGAATACACTAAATACAGCAAAAATGTTGAGTCTACAACGTTTTGTTTAGGTGTGAGAGCCAAAATGAACTTTTTATGGCTTTAAATGCGTTTTCAGCCTGATTGTGCACTTTAGGTGAAAATGTCAAAATCTTCAAAATGAGCATAAGCACAATGAAATTAATGCTGGAATCATCTTCAGGATGCTAGAATACACTAAATACAGCAAAAATTTTGAGTCTACAACGTTTAGTTTAGGTGTGAGAGCCAAAATGAACTTTTTATTGCTTTAAACGTGTTTTCAGCCCCTGATTGTACACTTAAGGTGAAAATGTCAAAATCTTCAAAATGAGCATAAGCACAATGAAATTAATGCTGGAATCATCTTCAGGATGCTAGAATACACTAAATACAGCAAAAATTTTGAGTCTACAACGTTTAGTTTAGGTGTGAGAGCCAAAATGAACTTTTTATTGCTTTAAACGCGTTTTCAGCCTGATTGTGCACTTTAGGTGAAAATGTCAAAATCTTAAAAATGAGCATAAGCACAATGAAATTAATGCTGGAATCATCTTCAGGATGCTAGAATACACTAAATACAGCAAAAATTTTGAGTCTACAACGTTTAGTTTAGGTGTGAGAGCCAAAATGAACTTTTTATTGCTTTAAACGCGTTTTCAGCCCCTGATTGTACACTTAAGGTGAAAATGTCAAAATCTTCAAAATGAGCATAAGCACAATGAAATTAATGCTGGAATCATCTTCAGGATGCTAGAATACACTAAATACAGCAAAAATGTTGAGTCTACAACGTTTTGTTTAGGTGTGAGAGCCAAAATGAACTTTTTATGGCTTTAAATGCGTTTTCAGCCTGATTGTGCACTTTAGGTGAAAATGTCAAAATCTTCAAAATGAGCATAAGCACAATGAAATTAATGCTGGAATCATCTTCAGGATGCTAGAATACACTAAATACAGCAAAAATTTTGAGTCTACAACGTTTAGTTTAGGTGTGAGAGCCAAAATGAACTTTTTATTGCTTTAAACGCGTTTTCAGCCCCTGATTGTACACTTAAGTTGAAAATGTCAAAATCTTCAAAATGAGCATAAGCACGATGAAATTAATGCTGGAATCATCTTCAGGATGCTAGAATACACTAAATACAGCAAAAATTTTGAGTCTACAACGTTTAGTTTAGGTGTGAGAGCCAAAATGAACTTTTTATTGCTTTAAACGCGTTTTCAGCCTGATTGTGCACTTTAGGTGAAAATGTCAAAATCTTAAAAATGAGCATAAGCACAATGAAATTAATGCTGGAATCATCTTCAAGATGCTAGAATACACTAAATACAGCAAAATTTTGAGTCTACAACGTTTAGTTTAGGTGTGAGAGCCAAAATGAACTTTTTATTGCTTTAAACGCGTTTTCAGCCCCTGATTGTACATTAAGGTGAAAATGTCAAAATCTTAAAAATGAGCATAAGCACAATGAAATTAATGCTGGAATCATCTTCAGGATGCTAGAATACACTAAATACAGCAAAAATGTTGAGTCTACAACGTTTTGTTTAGGTGTGAGAGCCAAAATGAACTTTTTATGGCTTTAAATGCGTTTTCAGCCTGATTGTGCACTTTAGGTGAAAATGTCAAAATCTTCAAAATGAGCATAAGCACAATGAAATTAATGCTGGAATCATCTTCAGGATGCTAGAATACACTAAATACAGCAAAAATTTTGAGTCTACAACGTTTAGTTTAGGTGTGAGAGCCAAAATGAACTTTTTATTGCTTTAAACGTGTTTTCAGCCCCTGATTGTACACTTAAGGTGAAAATGTCAAAATCTTCAAAATGAGCATAAGCACAATGAAATTAATGCTGGAATCATCTTCAGGATGCTAGAATACACTAAATACAGCAAAAATTTTGAGTCTACAACGTTTAGTTTAGGTGTGAGAGCCAAAATGAACTTTTTATTGCTTTAAACGCGTTTTCAGCCTGATTGTGCACTTTAGGTGAAAATGTCAAAATCTTAAAAATGAGCATAAGCACAATGAAATTAATGCTGGAATCATCTTCAGGATGCTAGAATACACTAAATACAGCAAAAATTTTGAGTCTACAACGTTTAGTTTAGGTGTGAGAGCCAAAATGAACTTTTTATTGCTTTAAACGCGTTTTCAGCCCCTGATTGTACACTTAAGGTGAAAATGTCAAAATCTTCAAAATGAGCATAAGCACAATGAAATTAATGCTGGAATCATCTTCAGGATGCTAGAATACACTTAATACAGCAAAAATGTTGAGTCTACAACGTTTTGTTTAGGTGTGAGAGCCAAAATGAACTTTTTATGGCTTTAAATGCGTTTTCAGCCTGATTGTGCACTTTAGGTGAAAATGTCAAAATCTTCAAAATGAGCATAAGCACAATGAAATTAATGCTGGAATCATCTTCAGGATGCTAGAATACACTAAATACAGCAAAAAGTTTGAGTCTACAACGTTTAGTTTAGGTGTGAGAGCCAAAATGAACTTTTTATTGCTTTAAACGCGTTTTCAGCCCCTGATTGTACACTTAAGGTGAAAATGTCAAAATCTTCAAAATGAGCATAAGCACGATGAAATTAATGCTGGAATCATCTTCAGGATGCTAGAATACACTAAATACAGCAAAAATTTTGAGTCTACAACGTTTAGTTTAGGTGTGAGAGCCAAAATGAACTTTTTATTGCTTTAAACGCGTTTTCAGCCCCTGATTGTACACTTAAGGTGAAAATGTCAATATCTTCAAAATGAGCATAAGCACAATGAAATTAATGCTGGAATCATCTTCAGGATGCTAGAATACACTAAATACAGCAAAAATTTTGAGTCTACAACGTTTAGTTTAGGTGTGAGAGCCAAAATGAACTTTTTATTGCTTTAAACGCGTTTTCAGCCTGATTGTGCACTTTAGGTGAAAATGTCAAAATCTTAAAAATGAGCATAAGCACAATGAAATTAATGCTGGAATCATCTTCAGGATGCTAGAATACACTAAATACAGCAAAAATTTTGAGTCTACAACGTTTAGTTTAGGTGTGAGAGCCAAAATGAACTTTTTATTGCTTTAAACGCGTTTTCAGCCCCTGATTGTACACTTAAGGTGAAAATGTCAAAATCTTCAAAATGAGCATAAGCACAATGAAATTAATGCTGGAATCATCTTCAGGATGCTAGAATACACTAAATACAGCAAAAATTTTGAGTCTACAACGTTTAGTTTAGGTGTGAGAGCCAAAATGAACTTTTTATTGCTTTAAACGCGTTTTCAGCCCCTGATTGTACACTTAAGGTGAAAATGTCAAAATCTTAAAAATGAGCATAAGCACAATGAAATTAATGCTGGAATCATCTTCAGGATGCTAGAATACACTAAATACAGCAAAAATTTTGAGTCTACAAGGTTTAGTTTAGGTGTGAGAGCCAAAATGAACTTTTTATTGCTTTAAACGCGTTTTCAGCCTGATTGTGCACTTTAGGTGAAAATGTCAAAATCTTAAAAATGAGCATAAGCACAATGAAATTAATGCTGGAATCATCTTCAGGATGCTAGAATACACTAAATACAGCAAAAATTTTGAGTCTACAACGTTTAGTTTAGGTGTGAGAGCCAAAATGAACTTTTTATTGCTTTAAACGCGTTTTCAGCCCCTGATTGTACACTTAAGGTGAAAATGTCAAAATCTTCAAAATGAGCATAAGCACAATGAAATTAATGCTGGAATCATCTTCAGGATGCTAGAATACACTAAATACAGCAAAAATGTTGAGTCTACAACGTTTTGTTTAGGTGTGAGAGCCAAAATGAACTTTTTATGGCTTTAAATGCGTTTTCAGCCTGATTGTGCACTTTAGGTGAAAATGTCAAAATCTTCAAAATGAGCATAAGCACAATGAAATTAATGCTGGAATCATCTTCAGGATGCTAGAATACACTAAATACAGCAAAAATTTTGAGTCTACAACGTTTAGTTTAGGTGTGAGAGCCAAAATGAACTTTTTATTGCTTTAAACGCGTTTTCAGCCTGATTGTGCACTTTAGGTGAAAATGTCAAAATCTTAAAAATGAGCATAAGCACAATGAAATTAATGCTGGAATCATCTTCAGGATGCTAGAATACACTAAATACAGCAAAAATTTTGAGTCTACAACGTTTAGTTTAGGTGTGAGAGCCAAAATGAACTTTTTATTGCTTTAAAATCGTTTTCAGCCTGATTGTGCACTTAAGGTGAAAATGTCAAAATCTTAAAAATTAGCATAAGCACAATGAAATTAATGCTGGAATCATGTTCAGGATGCTAGAATACACTAAATACAGCAACAATTTTGAGTCTACAACGTTTAGTTTAGGTGTGAGAGCCAAAATGAACTTTTTATTGCTTTAAACGCGTTTTCAGCCCCTGATTGTACACTTAAGGTGAAAATGTCAAAATCTTCAAAATGAGCATAAGCACAATGAAATTAATGCTGGAATCATCTTCAGGATGCTAGAATACACTAAATACAGCAAAAAATTTGAGTCTACAACGTTTAGTTTATGTGTGAGAGCCAAAATGAACTTTTTATTGCTTTAAACGCGTTTTCAGCCTGATTGTGCACTTTAGGTGAAAATGTCAAAATCTTAAAAATGAGCATAAGCACAATGAAATTAATGCTGGAATCATCTTCAGGATGCTAGAATACACTAAATACAGCAAAAATTTTGAGTCTACAACGTTTAGTTTAGGTGTGAGAGCCAAAATGAACTTTTTATTGCTTTAAACGCGTTTTCAGCCCCTGATTGTACACTTAAGGTGAAAATGTCAAAATCTTAAAAATGAGCATAAGCACAATGAAATTAATACTGGAATCATCTTCAGGATGCTAGAATACACTAAATACAGCAAAAATGTTGAGTCTACAACGTTTTGTTTAGGTGTGAGAGCCAAAATGAACTTTTTATGGCTTTAAATGCGTTTTCAGCCTGATTGTGCACTTTAGGTGAAAATGTCAAAATCTTCAAAATGAGCATAAGCACAATGAAATTAATGCTGGAATCATCTTCAGGGTGCTAGAATACACTAAATACAGCAAAAATTTTGAGTCTACAACGTTTAGTTTAGGTGTGAGAGCCAAAATGAACTTTTTATTGCTTTAAACGCGTTTTCAGCCCCTGATTGTACACTTAAGGTGAAAATGTCAAAATCTTCAAAATGAGCATAAGCACAATGAAATTAATGCTGGAATCATCTTCAGGATGCTAGAATACACTAAATACAGCAAAAATTTTGAGTCTACAACGTTTAGTTTAGGTGTGAGAGCCAAAATGAACTTTTTATTGCTTTAAACGCGTTTTCAGCCTGATTGTGCACTTTAGGTGAAAATGTCAAAATCTTAAAAATGAGCATAAGCACAATGAAATTAATGCTGGAATCATCTTCAAGATGCTAGAATACACTAAATACAGCAAAATTTTGAGTCTACAACGTTTAGTTTAGGTGTGAGAGCCAAAATGAACTTTTTATTGCTTTAAACGCGTTTTCAGCCCCTGATTGTACATTAAGGTGAAAATGTCAAAATCTTAAAAATGAGCATAAGCACAATGAAATTAATGCTGGAATCATCTTCAGGATGCTAGAATACACTAAATACAGCAAAAATGTTGAGTCTACAACGTTTTGTTTAGGTGTGAGAGCCAAAATGAACTTTTTATGGCTTTAAATGCGTTTTCAGCCTGATTGTGCACTTTAGGTGAAAATGTCAAAATCTTCAAAATGAGCATAAGCACAATGAAATTAATGCTGGAATCATCTTCAGGATGCTAGAATACACTAAATACAGCAAAAATTTTGAGTCTACAACGTTTAGTTTAGGTGTGAGAGCCAAAATGAACTTTTTATTGCTTTAAACGTGTTTTCAGCCCCTGATTGTACACTTAAGGTGAAAATGTCAAAATCTTCAAAATGAGCATAAGCACAATGAAATTAATGCTGGAATCATCTTCAGGATGCTAGAATACACTAAATACAGCAAAAATTTTGAGTCTACAACGTTTAGTTTAGGTGTGAGAGCCAAAATGAACTTTTTATTGCTTTAAACGCGTTTTCAGCCTGATTGTGCACTTTAGGTGAAAATGTCAAAATCTTAAAAATGAGCATAAGCACAATGAAATTAATGCTGGAATCATCTTCAGGATGCTAGAATACACTAAATACAGCAAAAATTTTGAGTCTACAACGTTTAGTTTAGGTGTGAGAGCCAAAATGAACTTTTTATTGCTTTAAACGCGTTTTCAGCCCCTGATTGTACACTTAAGGTGAAAATGTCAAAATCTTCAAAATGAGCATAAGCACAATGAAATTAATGCTGGAATCATCTTCAGGATGCTAGAATACACTAAATACAGCAAAAATGTTGAGTCTACAACGTTTTGTTTAGGTGTGAGAGCCAAAATGAACTTTTTATGGCTTTAAATGCGTTTTCAGCCTGATTGTGCACTTTAGGTGAAAATGTCAAAATCTTCAAAATGAGCATAAGCACAATGAAATTAATGCTGGAATCATCTTCAGGATGCTAGAATACACTAAATACAGCAAAAATTTTGAGTCTACAACGTTTAGTTTAGGTGTGAGAGCCAAAATGAACTTTTTATTGCTTTAAACGCGTTTTCAGCCCCTGATTGTACACTTAAGTTGAAAATGTCAAAATCTTCAAAATGAGCATAAGCACGATGAAATTAATGCTGGAATCATCTTCAGGATGCTAGAATACACTAAATACAGCAAAAATTTTGAGTCTACAACGTTTAGTTTAGGTGTGAGAGCCAAAATGAACTTTTTATTGCTTTAAACGCGTTTTCAGCCTGATTGTGCACTTAAGGTGAAAATGTCAAAATCCTAAAAATGAGCATAAGCACAATGAAATTAATGCTGGAATCATCTTCAGGATGCTAGAATACACTAAATACAGCAAAAAGTTTGAGTCTACAACGTTTAGTTTAGGTGTGAGAGCCAAAATGAACTTTTTATTGCTTTAAACGCGTTTTCAGCCCCTGATTGTACACTTAAGGTGAAAATGTCAAAATCTTAAAAATGAGCATAAGCACAATGAAATTAATGCTGGAATCATCTTCAGGATGCTAGAATACACTAAATACAGCAAAAAGTTTGAGTCTACAACGTTTAGTTTAGGTGTGAGAGCCAAAATGAACTTTTTATTGCTTTAAACGCGTTTTCAGCCTGATTGTGCACTTAAGGTGAAAATGTCAAAATCCTAAAAATGAGCATAAGCACAATGAAATTAATGCTGGAATCATCTTCAGGATGCTAGAATACACTAAATACAGCAAAAAGTTTGAGTCTACAACGTTTAGTTTAGGTGTGAGAGCCAAAATGAACTTTTTATTGCTTTAAACGCGTTTTCAGCCCCTGATTGTACACTTAAGGTGAAAATGTCAAAATCTTAAAAATGAGCATAAGCACAATGAAATTAATGCTGGAATCATCTTCAGGATGCTAGAATACACTAAATACAGCAAAAATTTTGAGTCTACAACGTTTAGTTTAGGTGTGAGAGCCAAAATGAACTTTTTATTGCTTTAAACGCGTTTTCAGCCTGATTGTGCACTTTAGGTGAAAATGTCAAAATCTTAAAAATGAGCATAAGCACAATGAAATTAATGCTGGAATCATCTTCAGGATGCTAGAATACACTAAATACAGCAAAAATTTTGAGTCTACAACGTTTAGTTTAGGTGTGAGAGCCAAAATGAACTTTTTATTGCTTTAAACGCGTTTTCAGCCCCTGATTGTACACTTAAGGTGAAAATGTCAAAATCTTCAAAATGAGCATAAGCACAATGAAATTAATGCTGGAATCATCTTCAGGATGCTAGAATACACTAAATACAGCAAAAATGTTGAGTCTACAACGTTTTGTTTAGGTGTGAGAGCCAAAATGAACTTTTTATGGCTTTAAATGCGTTTTCAGCCTGATTGTGCACTTTAGGTGAAAATGTCAAAATCTTCAAAATGAGCATAAGCACAATGAAATTAATGCTGGAATCATCTTCAGGATGCTAGAATACACTAAATACAGCAAAAATTTTGAGTCTACAACGTTTAGTTTAGGTGTGAGAGCCAAAATGAACTTTTTATTGCTTTAAACGTGTTTTCAGCCCCTGATTGTACACTTAAGGTGAAAATGTCAAAATCTTCAAAATGAGCATAAGCACAATGAAATTAATGCTGGAATCATCTTCAGGATGCTAGAATACACTAAATACAGCAAAAATTTTGAGTCTACAACGTTTAGTTTAGGTGTGAGAGCCAAAATGAACTTTTTATTGCTTTAAACGCGTTTTCAGCCTGATTGTGCACTTTAGGTGAAAATGTCAAAATCTTAAAAATGAGCATAAGCACAATGAAATTAATGCTGGAATCATCTTCAGGATGCTAGAATACACTAAATACAGCAAAAATTTTGAGTCTACAACGTTTAGTTTAGGTGTGAGAGCCAAAATGAACTTTTTATTGCTTTAAACGCGTTTTCAGCCCCTGATTGTACACTTAAGGTGAAAATGTCAAAATCTTCAAAATGAGCATAAGCACAATGAAATTAATGCTGGAATCATCTTCAGGATGC
Source organism: Vanacampus margaritifer (assembly GCF_051991255.1). Lineage (NCBI taxonomy): Eukaryota > Metazoa > Chordata > Actinopteri > Syngnathiformes > Syngnathidae > Vanacampus > Vanacampus margaritifer. The sequence goes on along the minus strand of NW_027520743.1, from coordinate 748,335 downwards.
TAGAATACACTAAATACAGCAAAAATGTTGAGTCTACAACGTTTTGTTTAGGTGTGAGAGCCAAAATGAACTTTTTATGGCTTTAAATGCGTTTTCAGCCTGATTGTGCACTTTAGGTGAAAATGTCAAAATCTTCAAAATGAGCATAAGCACAATGAAATTAATGCTGGAATCATCTTCAGGATGCTAGAATACACTAAATACAGCAAAAATTTTGAGTCTACAACGTTTAGTTTAGGTGTGAGAGCCAAAATGAACTTTTTATTGCTTTAAACGCGTTTTCAGCCCCTGATTGTACACTTAAGTTGAAAATGTCAAAATCTTCAAAATGAGCATAAGCACGATGAAATTAATGCTGGAATCATCTTCAGGATGCTAGAATACACTAAATACAGCAAAAATTTTGAGTCTACAACGTTTAGTTTAGGTGTGAGAGCCAAAATGAACTTTTTATTGCTTTAAACGCGTTTTCAGCCTGATTGTGCACTTTAGGTGAAAATGTCAAAATCTTAAAAATGAGCATAAGCACAATGAAATTAATGCTGGAATCATCTTCAAGATGCTAGAATACACTAAATACAGCAAAATTTTGAGTCTACAACGTTTAGTTTAGGTGTGAGAGCCAAAATGAACTTTTTATTGCTTTAAACGCGTTTTCAGCCCCTGATTGTACATTAAGGTGAAAATGTCAAAATCTTAAAAATGAGCATAAGCACAATGAAATTAATGCTGGAATCATCTTCAGGATGCTAGAATACACTAAATACAGCAAAAATGTTGAGTCTACAACGTTTTGTTTAGGTGTGAGAGCCAAAATGAACTTTTTATGGCTTTAAATGCGTTTTCAGCCTGATTGTGCACTTTAGGTGAAAATGTCAAAATCTTCAAAATGAGCATAAGCACAATGAAATTAATGCTGGAATCATCTTCAGGATGCTAGAATACACTAAATACAGCAAAAATTTTGAGTCTACAACGTTTAGTTTAGGTGTGAGAGCCAAAATGAACTTTTTATTGCTTTAAACGTGTTTTCAGCCCCTGATTGTACACTTAAGGTGAAAATGTCAAAATCTTCAAAATGAGCATAAGCACAATGAAATTAATGCTGGAATCATCTTCAGGATGCTAGAATACACTAAATACAGCAAAAATTTTGAGTCTACAACGTTTAGTTTAGGTGTGAGAGCCAAAATGAACTTTTTATTGCTTTAAACGCGTTTTCAGCCTGATTGTGCACTTTAGGTGAAAATGTCAAAATCTTAAAAATGAGCATAAGCACAATGAAATTAATGCTGGAATCATCTTCAGGATGCTAGAATACACTAAATACAGCAAAAATTTTGAGTCTACAACGTTTAGTTTAGGTGTGAGAGCCAAAATGAACTTTTTATTGCTTTAAACGCGTTTTCAGCCCCTGATTGTACACTTAAGGTGAAAATGTCAAAATCTTCAAAATGAGCATAAGCACAATGAAATTAATGCTGGAATCATCTTCAGGATGCTAGAATACACTAAATACAGCAAAAATGTTGAGTCTACAACGTTTTGTTTAGGTGTGAGAGCCAAAATGAACTTTTTATGGCTTTAAATGCGTTTTCAGCCTGATTGTGCACTTTAGGTGAAAATGTCAAAATCTTCAAAATGAGCATAAGCACAATGAAATTAATGCTGGAATCATCTTCAGGATGCTAGAATACACTAAATACAGCAAAAATTTTGAGTCTACAACGTTTAGTTTAGGTGTGAGAGCCAAAATGAACTTTTTATTGCTTTAAACGCGTTTTCAGCCCCTGATTGTACACTTAAGGTGAAAATGTCAAAATCTTCAAAATGAGCATAAGCACGATGAAATTAATGCTGGAATCATCTTCAGGATGCTAGAATACACTAAATACAGCAAAAATTTTGAGTCTACAACGTTTAGTTTAGGTGTGAGAGCCAAAATGAACTTTTTATTGCTTTAAACGCGTTTTCAGCCTGATTGTGCACTTAAGGTGAAAATGTCAAAATCCTAAAAATGAGCATAAGCACAATGAAATTAATGCTGGAATCATCTTCAGGATGCTAGAATACACTAAATACAGCAAAAATTTTGAGTCTACAAGGTTTAGTTTAGGTGTGAGAGCCAAAATGAACTTTTTATTGCTTTAAACGCGTTTTCAGCCTGATTGTGCACTTTAGGTGAAAATGTCAAAATCTTAAAAATGAGCATAAGCACAATGAAATTAATGCTGGAATCATCTTCAGGATGCTAGAATACACTAAATACAGCAAAAATTTTGAGTCTACAACGTTTAGTTTAGGTGTGAGAGCCAAAATGAACTTTTTATTGCTTTAAACGCGTTTTCAGCCCCTGATTGTACACTTAAGGTGAAAATGTCAAAATCTTCAAAATGAGCATAAGCACAATGAAATTAATGCTGGAATCATCTTCAGGATGCTAGAATACACTAAATACAGCAAAAATGTTGAGTCTACAACGTTTTGTTTAGGTGTGAGAGCCAAAATGAACTTTTTATGGCTTTAAATGCGTTTTCAGCCTGATTGTGCACTTTAGGTGAAAATGTCAAAATCTTCAAAATGAGCATAAGCACAATGAAATTAATGCTGGAATCATCTTCAGGATGCTAGAATACACTAAATACAGCAAAAATTTTGAGTCTACAACGTTTAGTTTAGGTGTGAGAGCCAAAATGAACTTTTTATTGCTTTAAACGCGTTTTCAGCCTGATTGTGCACTTTAGGTGAAAATGTCAAAATCTTAAAAATGAGCATAAGCACAATGAAATTAATGCTGGAATCATCTTCAGGATGCTAGAATACACTAAATACAGCAAAAATTTTGAGTCTACAACGTTTAGTTTAGGTGTGAGAGCCAAAATGAACTTTTTATTGCTTTAAAATCGTTTTCAGCCTGATTGTGCACTTAAGGTGAAAATGTCAAAATCTTAAAAATTAGCATAAGCACAATGAAATTAATGCTGGAATCATGTTCAGGATGCTAGAATACACTAAATACAGCAACAATTTTGAGTCTACAACGTTTAGTTTAGGTGTGAGAGCCAAAATGAACTTTTTATTGCTTTAAACGCGTTTTCAGCCCCTGATTGTACACTTAAGGTGAAAATGTCAAAATCTTCAAAATGAGCATAAGCACAATGAAATTAATGCTGGAATCATCTTCAGGATGCTAGAATACACTAAATACAGCAAAAAATTTGAGTCTACAACGTTTAGTTTATGTGTGAGAGCCAAAATGATCTTTTTATTGCTTTAAACGCGTTTTCAGCCTGATTGTGCACTTTAGGTGAAAATGTCAAAATCTTAAAAATGAGCATAAGCACAATGAAATTAATGCTGGAATCATCTTCAGGATGCTAGAATACACTAAATACAGCAAAAATTTTGAGTCTACAACGTTTAGTTTAGGTGTGAGAGCCAAAATGAACTTTTTATTGCTTTAAACGCGTTTTCAGCCCCTGATTGTACACTTAAGGTGAAAATGTCAAAATCTTAAAAATGAGCATAAGCACAATGAAATTAATACTGGAATCATCTTCAGGATGCTAGAATACACTAAATACAGCAAAAATGTTGAGTCTACAACGTTTTGTTTAGGTGTGAGAGCCAAAATGAACTTTTTATGGCTTTAAATGCGTTTTCAGCCTGATTGTGCACTTTAGGTGAAAATGTCAAAATCTTCAAAATGAGCATAAGCACAATGAAATTAATGCTGGAATCATCTTCAGGGTGCTAGAATAAACTAAATACAGCAAAAATTTTGAGTCTACAACGTTTAGTTTAGGTGTGAGAGCCAAAATGAACTTTTTATTGCTTTAAACGCGTTTTCAGCCCCTGATTGTACACTTAAGGTGAAAATGTCAAAATCTTCAAAATGAGCATAAGCACAATGAAATTAATGCTGGAATCATCTTCAGGATGCTAGAATACACTAAATACAGCAAAAATTTTCAGTCTACAACGTTTAGTTTAGGTGTTGAAGACATTTAATATTTTCAATTTGATGTTTTACTGTTTTTGAATTTACTTATAGGCATATCAATGTGATATAAGCATGAGTGTTTAAAAGAATACAGTGGAGTAATGATTTTGTGAACTTTATTTGATCTTTGTACCCTCAAATGCTGTTGGAGGGGCAATGTGCATGATGTGTCAGAGTCTTTTGGCATTAGAGACTAAAAGTCTGGGGTTAGATCCTAATTGCATTTCTCCCCCAGTCAAGAAGGGGAACTGTATGTAAATGTCTGTTTACTAATAACATCACGTCTGTTTGCTAATAACATCACACATTTGGTCACTAGGAGATGACATGTCTGCCCTTTGTTCAATCAAGAGCCAGGAGGAGGAACCTTTTATCTTTTTTGTATAAATGAGTCGATGTTCATACAATTGTCACACACTTGGAATCATCACATTGCATTCTGATGTGATATTCTGACTGTGTCTTTAGAGGCCTCTAAATAAATTCTTGCAAGAAAACTTCTTCATCAGATCCTGAATACAATTATTTGGACACGCAAAGATTACACTAAATATAGTAATTTAATATTCCTTCAAAATGGTGACGCCGACGTGGACTTATTGAGACGTTTTTCAACAGCTGTGATTGATCCTGAACACCGGATTTCTAAAGCGCAAAAATATTAACAAGGTGAGTGGACATTTTATCCACGTAGAGAAATTCTGGTTGTTTGGGATCAATACAGTTGCATTTCGTCTGTGCTAAGTTGTATTTGGGATCTGTGAACAAGTTAGGGGGGTTGTAGTAGTATTTCTTACGGTGGGACGGAAAGTCCTCGATTTTGAAAATTACTACGACATTGAACCATGCATGGGAGTTTTTTCCGCGGTGGAATAGGTTGTGTTTTTATTTCTTCGTATGAATAAGCCGTCAGTATATAAGATACTGGGAGTGCAGAGTGGATTAGCCGCCTGTGTGTTAACAAGGTGTGTGCTGTGTGGAGTTATTGAACCGAGGGACATAATTCCTCGGTGAGTGTCTGTTGTGTTAAATAAGAAGCCGGGAAAATATTAAGACGCGCATGGAAATGCCCCGTGTTTACGGAAGTGACGTCAAGTCGAAGCGCTTCGCCGTTTAAAACGGCATGTGACATTGGGTACCACGGGGGATTGGCTGTTGGGTTGATTGTAGTTGTGTTATTAGCCGCTAAGTGTTGATCACACTTAAGTGAGTGCTGTTGTGTGTTTTGTGCTTTAAGCGGCCTGTGTTGATCACACAAGGCGTCTGCTGTGTTGAACACCCGTATATTAACGGTGTGTGGTGTAATATTAGCCGTCCGTACATTGTTACGTTCGAGAGCTGTGTGGTTTAAGCCGCCCGTGAAGATCCGGATATATTTGTTGAAGTCGCGCAAAAGGTATTTAATATCTGTTTCGTTTTTCGTCTTGTTTGTGTTTGTCTGAAAAAAAAAAAAAAGAAAAATATTTTTTTGGGGGGGATTAATGAGAATACTTTTGATCTGTTATATCGTAGTATAATAAGTGAGACGTCACTGACTTTATAAATATTAAAAACGACTAATTACTACATATTATGGACGGAAAAAATTGACCGTAACTAAGGAGGTTTGCATAGACTTCCGGTCGAGAGTCAGAATTGGTCGCTAAGCGAACAGTGAGTTCATGATGCTGGACGCATTTCCACCACGGCGTCAACGTAAGTATGAAACTCTTTTAAATGTATGAATGCGCACGAATTGTGATAGTGGTTGGTTCTCACCGTTGTAAAGTGTGGTGTGTTTGTGGAATTTGATTGTGTAAACAGCGCCAGACGCTGATTACCTCCGTGAAAAACACTTCTATAAGTTTCTTCGAATGGAAGAAAAGTTAGACGGTGCGCAGATGACGATGTTAAGTGATTTTGAGAATGAGGAAACTGATGCTAAGCTAGCGGCTCTGACAGCGTACGAGTTTTGCGCAGGAGATGAATTTTTGGTAAGATGCTACCGTGCGAATCTGTTTTTAAGGCTAAGGATGAGTTAGCTGCGGGCAGCCGCATCTGTTAAGAAATTGGAACATAAATTGGATGAAGTGTTGACTGTGAAAGATGACCCGGGGGGAAAATTTGAACCAAGCGAGAGCTCTTGGCTTAGAAATGAATTGTTGAGTGAACGCGTTTGTTTGTTTGTTTGTTAAGCTCCATGGTGTGTTGTGGCCACGCGGTTTTTCGTTGGTTGTCTTACAATGTGCGCGACGTGTCTGTGTCGCAGCCGTAACGTTGCGATGGATTGTGCGCAAATAAGTCGACATTTGAGCTATAAGTACGTGGTGAAGTTATTATTAGACGAATAAACGGTGTATTTTACAAATGAGTGCGCACTTCGGAGAGGTTTGTGTTCGTCTGTGGTTCAACAACTGAGACGCCACTGAATTAAGTTGAGGAGTGTGTGTTGTGTGAGTGTTTGTTGAGCCCAGTTGGTGAAATGTTTGGAGCATGTGTGGATTGTGTGATTTTTCCTTGTTTGTGTGCCTGTAGGGAGTTTGTGACTGTTTGTGTGACTCTGACAATGGGAAAGGTGTGTTGTGTGATGTTCTAGCGAGATTTAATGGTAAGCAGGAAATCTGCATATTTTGAAAGTAGGGGAGAATTCTGCCTTTGTCTGTGACAATTTTTAAAGCTCTTCCCCCCACGCTTGATTAGGGACTAAAGGTCTGTGAGGATGGGGGCCGTGAGCTGCTGTTTTAAGAAGGTGGTGATTTGTACTGTTGTCTGTTAAAATTAAATTAAACTAGATAAAAAAGGACAGGGGTGTGTGATACGTTTAGTCCTCTCTTCCATTGTCTCCATTTGGGAGACTTGTAGTCTGTTGTGTGTGTGAATAGCAGGGGTCTTCTAATCATAAAATCAAATTGTTCCTGTTATGCGGAAGGACATAGAGGTCTAGGTGTTAACTACAGGCCACTATCATATTATTTTTAAAATCAGATCTGTGTTTTTATAGTTGAATGAGTAATAAAACCAAATTTTAATATAGTTGAATAAGTAATAAAACCAAATTTTAATTGAAATAGACTTTTCATTTTTGATTTTATATTTCCCCTGCATCTCTGATAACTTATTCGTAGGTGTGAAAATGATTTAACCTTTGTCTTTATCTGAGTCCCATTCTAGAAGTCTGGAAAGGACTTCCATCCAAGTGGCCAGACTGACAGCTGTCACATTTTCTTAAATTTGAGGTAACACATAATGAAGATGTCTATGGTAGACATATGCGTAAATATAGTACTACTACTTGCTATAGTGTAGTGATCAAATTCAAAGAAAACCACAAAATTAAATAAATGAATCAATTAAAAATAGTTTGAAAAACAAAAGATTTTGGGGGAATTTTTTATTTATTTTTTCTTGGAAATTGAATGACAACAAGCAGTGTTCTCTTGCTATGATCTCATCTCCCTCTGTCTGTTCCGAGTGTATAAATGTTTCAGGCAGGTTCAATCTTTGACTGAAAGGTGTTTCACTTGGGTGACTCAACCAAAAAGTGCTGGAAATGGAATGAACAGCATTCTCCTGCTATGCTTGATGTTCAGAGTGGACGGCGAACTGAACAATGGTCACTTTCGGGGGGGAAGTGACCACACGGACTGCAAAAAGGATGGTACACTGTAAATCCGCTCGTCCTGTGACTGTTCAATGACTCTTATGCATTGTTTGAGCATAATGTCCAGCAACTTTTTGAGCAGACAGGATAACCATCGATTCTGTCATGATGAACTTTTCCTGAGAACTCCAGTACACAAAGCCCAGTGCCCGCTTTGAACTTTGCCCTGCATAAACTGCTATCGACAAGGACAGGAAGGAATATGAACTACAGTTGTGGACTCAAAGTTCTGGAATCATCTGAGTTTGGTGCCTGAGGTCGTATGTTGTATTCTGTTTGTAGACATTTGCACTCTGTACTATGTCAGAAAGGAGATGTGATCTATAGCAACGCAGTTTCGGAAATTGAGAACAGCTTATGTGAATTAGGGTAGTATAAAATTTATTTTAATCTTTAAATACTATATTTTCCGTTGTTTGATGCTTGTTGAATTTGGCCTTCTATTTTTTTCCATTTCTCTTTTATACCTTTGGCTTCTCAGAGTGGACTCAGATATGGAACACTTACGCCGAATTTGCTGGTTAAATTTTTAATTTTGATTAAGCTCAACAGCACTGATCTGTGGATTCCACGGGGAATGCACAAAGGCAAAGTTCCCTGCTGTGTTTTTACAAGCCCCCACTACTCTGTAGAAGAGGTGAGGTTAGTTGGCATTTTAAGAATACTTTTTGGTTGGTTTAAAGTAGGGATTTTGTTTTGTTTTTCTGATTATAACTCGTTTCTTTTACTAGTTGAGATGGCAGATATTTGGAAGATTTGTGACCTGCAATAGATTAATGGGGTTGTTTAAAAAAATAAATAATAATAATAATAATAATAATAATAATTCTTCTCTTCCTGACCCTAAAAGTCCTCCGCTGCAGTATCTTAATTTACATCTGCTTAAGTTGGTTGTTTTTCTAATCTACAGGATTCAAATTTACATTACAAACTCTTGCCTCAAAGGCTTTTGTTTTTATGGCTCATGGCTAGCTCAGCTGGAGATCTTTTTATAGTTCTGGTGTTGGCCAAATTGTCACAATTTGGTTGTTTTTAATCTACAGGACACAAGGTGTCTGTTTTTCCTCTTTGAAGCAGCAATTTGGAAGCGGCTGCAGTTTTCACATTCAGGTCTGAAATGATCAAAATTGATCTTTATCAGATGGGGGAATGATTGGTCTGTCTGTTTGTTGAAAAGGAAGTCTGATGTGAGAATGATTGGTCTGTCTGATGTGAGAATGACTGGTCTGTCGGTGTATCAAAAGGAAGTCTGATGTGAGAATGAAGTTTGGTGTGAGGAATTTACAGGCAAAGAATGGAGCGGAGAATTGGAGGATTTGACTTGGAGGAAACATTGGTTTGCTGATCATAATGGTGGGGGCCACATCCACCACATGTGAGCCAAGAGGTCCCAGGCTCATCAAATCACATCAATTGAGACCGACTGAGGGGGTTGACTAAGATGCTGATCTGCGTCCACACCAATTGGAGCCATCTAACGGATCCCACCACCGGTTCCAGTGTCTACCTGACAAGCTGCCCAAGGACGCAGAGGAAAGAAGATTCATTGGAGTGCCTTTTCCCTGGGCACGGATTGACACAGTTGGAAAAGCTGATCAAGTGTCAATCTGCTGTTTGAAAGGGGGAAATCACTCAAATCCCCTTTTCATCAATTCACAAGGAAAGAGTCACACTGGGAATGAAGTCCCGTGACCTTTCCTGCGATCTCTGGCAGTGAGCCAGGGTTCGGAAAAAGGCTGACAAACGCCTCTTTTTTTTTTTTTTTTAAAAAAAAAATAAATTTTGACCAACTGTCGAACGCACTTTTCATTCAACAAGACCTTCATCAGGAGATGGCTTCGAGGGACGGACACATCTGCTATTGCGTCGTGACACTTAACCACATCACATAGTGTTATGCCTCACATTTATTATGCCCCTTCCACTGAATTTTTTAATGAATCAATGAATTTTGACTGCTAAGCCCCTCTATCTATTTCTCTCTCTCTCTCTCTCTCACCTGCTATTCTTATTTCTAAACTCCACACATAAACATTGCTTCATTTTTGCGACGATCAAGATTCGCGCTGGACTTTCTCTCTAGACTATTGTGGGATTAAATGTCCGGTTTTTGAACTTATAGAAGTTCAATGGTAGGACTGAAGACATTTAATATTTTCAATTTGATGTTTTACTGTTTTTGAATTTACTTATAGGCATATCAATGTGATATAAGCATGAGTGTTTAAAAGAATACAGTGGAGTAATGATTTTGTGAACTTTATTTGATCTTTGTACCCTCAAATGCTGTTGGAGGGGCAATGTGCATGATGTGTCAGAGTCTTTTGGCATTAGAGACTAAAAGTCTGGGGTTAGATCCTAATTGCATTTCTCCCCCAGTCAAGAAGGGGAACTGTATGTAAATGTCTGTTTACTAATAACATCACGTCTGTTTGCTAATAACATCACACATTTGGTCACTAGGAGATGACATGTCTGCCCTTTGTTCAATCAAGAGCCAGGAGGAGGAACCTTTTATCTTTTTTGTATAAATGAGTCGATGTTCATACAATTGTCACACACTTGGAATCATCACATTGCATTCTGATGTGATATTCTGACTGTGTCTTTAGAGGCCTCTAAATAAATTCTTGCAAGAAAACTTCTTCATCAGATCCTGAATACAATTATTTGGACACGCAAAGATTACACTAAATATAGTAATTTAATATTCCTTCAGTGTGAGAGCCAAAATGAACTTTTTATTGCTTTAAACGCGTTTTCAGCCTGATTGTGCACTTTAGGTGAAAATGTCAAAATCTTAAAAATGAGCATAAGCACAATGAAATTAATGCTGGAATCATCTTCAAGATGCTAGAATACACTAAATACAGCAAAATTTTGAGTCTACAACGTTTAGTTTAGGTGTGAGAGCCAAAATGAACTTTTTATTGCTTTAAACGCGTTTTCAGCCCCTGATTGTACATTAAGGTGAAAATGTCAAAATCTTAAAAATGAGCATAAGCACAATGAAATTAATGCTGGAATCATCTTCAGGATGCTAGAATACACTAAATACAGCAAAAATGTTGAGTCTACAACGTTTTGTTTAGGTGTGAGAGCCAAAATGAACTTTTTATGGCTTTAAATGCGTTTTCAGCCTGATTGTGCACTTTAGGTGAAAATGTCAAAATCTTCAAAATGAGCATAAGCACAATGAAATTAATGCTGGAATCATCTTCAGGATGCTAGAATACACTAAATACAGCAAAAATTTTGAGTCTACAACGTTTAGTTTAGGTGTGAGAGCCAAAATGAACTTTTTATTGCTTTAAACGTGTTTTCAGCCCCTGATTGTACACTTAAGGTGAAAATGTCAAAATCTTCAAAATGAGCATAAGCACAATGAAATTAATGCTGGAATCATCTTCAGGATGCTAGAATACACTAAATACAGCAAAAATTTTGAGTCTACAACGTTTAGTTTAGGTGTGAGAGCCAAAATGAACTTTTTATTGCTTTAAACGCGTTTTCAGCCTGATTGTGCACTTTAGGTGAAAATGTCAAAATCTTAAAAATGAGCATAAGCACAATGAAATTAATGCTGGAATCATCTTCAGGATGCTAGAATACACTAAATACAGCAAAAATTTTGAGTCTACAACGTTTAGTTTAGGTGTGAGAGCCAAAATGAACTTTTTATTGCTTTAAACGCGTTTTCAGCCCCTGATTGTACACTTAAGGTGAAAATGTCAAAATCTTCAAAATGAGCATAAGCACAATGAAATTAATGCTGGAATCATCTTCAGGATGCTAGAATACACTAAATACAGCAAAAATGTTGAGTCTACAACGTTTTGTTTAGGTGTGAGAGCCAAAATGAACTTTTTATGGCTTTAAATGCGTTTTCAGCCTGATTGTGCACTTTAGGTGAAAATGTCAAAATCTTCAAAATGAGCATAAGCACAATGAAATTAATGCTGGAATCATCTTCAGGATGCTAGAATACACTAAATACAGCAAAAATTTTGAGTCTACAACGTTTAGTTTAGGTGTGAGAGCCAAAATGAACTTTTTATTGCTTTAAACGCGTTTTCAGCCCCTGATTGTACACTTAAGTTGAAAATGTCAAAATCTTCAAAATGAGCATAAGCACGATGAAATTAATGCTGGAATCATCTTCAGGATGCTAGAATACACTAAATACAGCAAAAATTTTGAGTCTACAACGTTTAGTTTAGGTGTGAGAGCCAAAATGAACTTTTTATTGCTTTAAACGCGTTTTCAGCCTGATTGTGCACTTAAGGTGAAAATGTCAAAATCCTAAAAATGAGCATAAGCACAATGAAATTAATGCTGGAATCATCTTCAGGATGCTAGAATACACTAAATACAGCAAAAAGTTTGAGTCTACAACGTTTAGTTTAGGTGTGAGAGCCAAAATGAACTTTTTATTGCTTTAAACGCGTTTTCAGCCCCTGATTGTACACTTAAGGTGAAAATGTCAAAATCTTAAAAATGAGCATAAGCACAATGAAATTAATGCTGGAATCATCTTCAGGATGCTAGAATACACTAAATACAGCAAAAAGTTTGAGTCTACAACGTTTAGTTTAGGTGTGAGAGCCAAAATGAACTTTTTATTGCTTTAAACGCGTTTTCAGCCTGATTGTGCACTTAAGGTGAAAATGTCAAAATCCTAAAAATGAGCATAAGCACAATGAAATTAATGCTGGAATCATCTTCAGGATGCTAGAATACACTAAATACAGCAAAAAGTTTGAGTCTACAACGTTTAGTTTAGGTGTGAGAGCCAAAATGAACTTTTTATTGCTTTAAACGCGTTTTCAGCCCCTGATTGTACACTTAAGGTGAAAATGTCAAAATCTTAAAAATGAGCATAAGCACAATGAAATTAATGCTGGAATCATCTTCAGGATGCTAGAATACACTAAATACAGCAAAAAGTTTGAGTCTACAACGTTTAGTTTAGGTGTGAGAGCCAAAATGAACTTTTTATTGCTTTAAACGCGTTTTCAGCCCCTGATTGTACACTTAAGGTGAAAATGTCAAAATCTTAAAAATGAGCATAAGCACAATTAAATTTTTGCTGGAATCATCTTCAGGATGCTAGAATACACTAAATACAGCAAAAAGTTTGAGTCTACAACGTTTAGTTTAGGTGTGAGAGCCAAAATGAACTTTTTATTGCTTTAAACGCGTTTTCAGCCCCTGATTGTACACTTAAGGTGAAAATGTCAAAATCTTAAAAATGAGCATAAGCACAATGAAATTAATGCTGGAATCATCTTCAGGATGCTAGAATACACTAAATACAGCAAAAATTTTGAGTCTACAAGGTTTAGTTTAGGTGTGAGAGCCAAAATGAACTTTTTATTGCTTTAAACGCGTTTTCAGCCTGATTGTGCACTTTAGGTGAAAATGTCAAAATCTTAAAAATGAGCATAAGCACAATGAAATTAATGCTGGAATCATCTTCAGGATGCTAGAATACACTAAATACAGCAAAAATTTTGAGTCTACAACGTTTAGTTTAGGTGTGAGAGCCAAAATGAACTTTTTATTGCTTTAAACGCGTTTTCAGCCCCTGATTGTACACTTAAGGTGAAAATGTCAAAATCTTCAAAATGAGCATAAGCACAATGAAATTAATGCTGGAATCATCTTCAGGATGCTAGAATACACTAAATACAGCAAAAAATGTTGAGTCTACAACGTTTTGTTTAGGTGTGAGAGCCAAAATGAACTTTTTATTGCTTTAAACGCGTTTTCAGCCTGATTGTGCACTTTAGGTGAAAATGTCAAAATCTTAAAAATGAGCATAAGCACAATGAAATTAATGCTGGAATCATCTTCAGGATGCTAGAATACACTAAATACAGCAAAAATTTTGAGTCTACAACGTTTAGTTTAGGTGTGAGAGCCAAAATGAACTTTTTATTGCTTTAAACGCGTTTTCAGCCCCTGATTGTACACTTAAGGTGAAAATGTCAAAATCTTCAAAATGAGCATAAGCACAATGAAATTAATGCTGGAATCATCTTCAGGATGCTAGAATACACTAAATACAGCAAAAATTTTGAGTCTACAACGTTTAGTTTAGGTGTGAGAGCCAAAATGAACTTTTTATTGCTTTAAACGCGTTTTCAGCCTGATTGTGCACTTAAGGTGAAAATGTCAAAATCTTAAAAATGAGCATAAGCACAATGAAATTAATGCTGGAATCATGTTCAGGATGCTAGAATACACTAAATACAGCAACAATTTTGAGTCTACAACGTTTAGTTTAGGTGTGAGAGACAAAATGAACTTTTTATTGCTTTAAACGCGTTTTCAGCCCCTGATTGTACACTTAAGGTGAAAATGTCAAAATCTTCAAAATGAGCATAAGCACAATGAAATTAATGCTGGAATCATCTTCAGGATGCTAGAATACACTAAATACAGCAAAAAATTTGAGTCTACAACGTTTAGTTTATGTGTGAGAGCCAAAATGAACTTTTTATTGCTTTAAACGCGTTTTCAGCCTGATTGTGCACTTTAGGTGAAAATGTCAAAATCTTAAAAATGAGCATAAGCACAATGAAATTAATGCTGGAATCATCTTCAGGATGCTAGAATACACTAAATACAGCAAAAATTTTGAGTCTACAACGTTTAGTTTAGGTGTGAGAGCCAAAATGAACTTTTTATTGCTTTAAACGCGTTTTCAGCCCCTGATTGTACATTTAAGGTGAAAATGTCAAAATCTTAAAAATGAGCATAAGCACAATGAAATTAATGCTGGAATCATCTTCAGGATGCTAGAATACACTAAATACAGCAAAAATTTTGAGTCTACAACGTTTAGTTTAGGTGTGAGAGCCAAAATGAACTTTTTATTGCTTTAAACGCGTTTTCAGCCCCTGATTGTACACTTAAGGTGAAAATGTCAAAATCTTCAAAATGAGCATAAGCACAATGAAATTAATGCTGGAATCATCTTCAGGATGCTAGAATACACTAAATACAGCAAAAATGTTGAGTCTACAACGTTTTGTTTAGGTGTGAGAGCCAAAATGAACTTTTTATGGCTTTAAATGCGTTTTCAGCCTGATTGTGCACTTTAGGTGAAAATGTCAAAATCTTCAAAATGAGCATAAGCACAATGAAATTAATGCTGGAATCATCTTCAGGATGCTAGAATACACTAAATACAGCAAACATTTTGAGTCTACAACGTTTAGTTTAGGTGTGAGAGCCAAAATGAACTTTTTATTGCTTTAAACGCGTTTTCAGCCTGATTGTGCACTTTAGGTGAAAATGTCAAAATCTTAAAAATGAGCATAAGCACAATGAAATTAATGCTGGAATCATCTTCAGGATGCTAGAATACACTAAATACAGCAAAAATTTTGAGTCTACAACGTTTAGTTTAGGTGTGAGAGCCAAAATGAACTTTTTATTGCTTTAAACGCGTTTTCAGCCCTGATTGTACACTTAAGGTGAAAATGTCAAAATCTTCAAAATGAGCATAAGCACAATGAAATTAATGCTGGAATCATCTTCAGGATGCTAGAATACACTAAATACAGCAAAAATTTTGAGTCTACAACGTTTAGTTTAGGTGTGAGAGCCAAAATGAACTTTTTATTGCTTTAAACGCGTTTTCAGCCCCTGATTGTACACTTAAGGTGAAAATGTCAAAATCTTAAAAATGAGCATAAGCACAATGAAATTAATACTGGAATCATCTTCAGGATGCTAGAATACACTAAATACAGCAAAAATGTTGAGTCTACAACGTTTTGTTTAGGTGTGAGAGCCAAAATGAACTTTTTATGGCTTTAAATGCGTTTTCAGCCTGATTGTGCACTTTAGGTGAAAATGTCAAAATCTTCAAAATGAGCATAAGCACAATGAAATTAATGCTGGAATCATCTTCAGGGTGCTAGAATACACTAAATACAGCAAAAATTTTGAGTCTACAACGTTTAGTTTAGGTGTGAGAGCCAAAATGAACTTTTTATTGCTTTAAACGCGTTTTCAGCCCCTGATTGTACACTTAAGGTGAAAATGTCAAAATCTTCAAAATGAGCATAAGCACAATGAAATTAATGCTGGAATCATCTTCAGGATGCTAGAATACACTAAATACAGCAAAAATTTTGAGTCTACAACGTTTAGTTTAGGTGTGAGAGCCAAAATGAACTTTTTATTGCTTTAAACGCGTTTTCAGCCTGATTGTGCACTTTAGGTGAAAATGTCAAAATCTTAAAAATGAGCATAAGCACAATGAAATTAATGCTGGAATCATCTTCAGGATGCTAGAATACACTAAATACAGCAAAAATTTTGAGTCTACAACGTTTAGTTTAGGTGTGAGAGCCAAAATGAACTTTTTATTGCTTTAAACGCGTTTTCAGCCCCTGATTGTACACTTAAGGTGAAAATGTCAAAATCTTAAAAATGAGCATAAGCACAATGAAATTAATGCTGGAATCATCTTCAGGATGCTAGAATACACTAAATACAGCAAAAATGTTGAGTCTACAACGTTTTGTTTAGGTGTGAGAGCCAAAATGAACTTTTTATGGCTTTAAATGCGTTTTCAGCCTGATTGTGCACTTTAGGTGAAAATGTCAAAATCTTCAAAATGAGCATAAGCACAATGAAATTAATGCTGGAATCATCTTCAGGATGCTAGAATACACTAAATACAGCAAAAATTTTGAGTCTACAACGTTTAGTTTAGGTGTGAGAGCCAAAATGAACTTTTTATTGCTTTAAACGCGTTTTCAGCCCCTGATTGTACACTTAAGGTGAAAATGTCAAAATCTTAAAAATGAGCATAAGCACAATGAAATTAATACTGGAATCATCTTCAGGATGCTAGAATACACTAAATACAGCAAAAATGTTGAGTCTACAACGTTTTGTTTAGGTGTGAGAGCCAAAATGAACTTTTTATGGCTTTAAATGCGTTTTCAGCCTGATTGTGCACTTTAGGTGAAAATGTCAAAATCTTCAAAATGAGCATAAGCACAATGAAATTAATGCTGGAATCATCTTCAGGGTGCTAAAATACACTAAATACAGCAAAAATTTTGAGTCTACAACGTTTAGTTTAGGTGTGAGAGCCAAAATGAACTTTTTATTGCTTTAAACGCGTTTTCAGCCCCTGATTGTACACTTAAGGTGAAAATGTCAAAATCTTCAAAATGAGCATAAGCACAATGAAATTAATGCTGGAATCATCTTCAGGATGCTAGAATACACTAAATACAGCAAAAATTTTGAGTCTACAACGTTTAGTTTAGGTGTGAGAGCCAAAATGAACTTTTTATTGCTTTAAACGCGTTTTCAGCCTGATTGTGCACTTTAGGTGAAAATGTCAAAATCTTAAAAATGAGCATAAGCACAATGAAATTAATGCTGGAATCATCTTCAGGATGCTAGAATACACTAAATACAGCAAAAATTTTGAGTCTACAACGTTTAGTTTAGGTGTGAGAGCCAAAATGAACTTTTTATTGCTTTAAACGCGTTTTCAGCCCCTGATTGTACACTTAAGGTGAAAATGTCAAAATCTTCAAAATGAGCATAAGCACAATGAAATTAATGCTGGAATCATCTTCAGGATGCTAGAATACACTAAATACAGCAAAAATGTTGAGTCTACAACGTTTTGTTTAGGTGTGAGAGCCAAAATGAACTTTTTATGGCTTTAAATGCGTTTTCAGCCTGATTGTGCACTTTAGGTGAAAATGTCAAAATCTTCAAAATGAGCATAAGCACAATGAAATTAATGCTGGAATCATCTTCAGGATGCTAGAATACACTAAATACAGCAAAAATTTTGAGTCTACAACGTTTAGTTTAGGTGTGAGAGCCAAAATGAACTTTTTATTGCTTTAAACGCGTTTTCAGCCCCTGATTGTACACTTAAGGTGAAAATGTCAAAATCTTCAAAATGAGCATAAGCACGATGAAATTAATGCTGGAATCATCTTCAGGATGCTAGAATACACTAAATACAGCAAAAATTTTGAGTCTACAACGTTTAGTTTAGGTGTGAGAGCCAAAATGAACTTTTTATTGCTTTAAACGCGTTTTCAGCCTGATTGTGCACTTAAGGTGAAAATGTCAAAATCCTAAAAATGATGATAAGCACAATGAAATTAATGCTGGAATCATCTTCAGGATGCTAGAATACACTAAATACAGCAAAAAGTTTGAGTCTACAACGTTTAGTTTAGGTGTGAGAGCCAAAATGAACTTTTTATTGCTTTAAACGCGTTTTCAGCCCCTGATTGTACACTTAAGGTGAAAATGTCAAAATCTTAAAAATGAGCATAAGCACAATGAAATTAATGCTGGAATCATCTTCAGGATGCTAGAATACACTAAATACAGCAAAAAGTTTGAGTCTACAACGTTTAGTTTAGGTGTGAGAGCCAAAATGAACTTTTTATTGCTTTAAACGCGTTTTCAGCCTGATTGTGCACTTAAGGTGAAAATGTCAAAATCCTAAAAATGAGCATAAGCACAATGAAATTAATGCTGGAATCATCTTCAGGATGCTAGAATACACTAAATACAGCAAAAAGTTTGAGTCTACAACGTTTAGTTTAGGTGTGAGAGCCAAAATGAACTTTTTATTGCTTTAAACGCGTTTTCAGCCCCTGATTGTACACTTAAGGTGAAAATGTCAAAATCTTAAAAATGAGCATAAGCACAATGAAATTAATGCTGGAATCATCTTCAGGATGCTAGAATACACTAAATACAGCAAAAAGTTTGAGTCTACAACGTTTAGTTTAGGTGTGAGAGCCAAAATGAACTTTTTATTGCTTTAAACGCGTTTTCAGCCCCTGATTGTACACTTAAGGTGAAAATGTCAAAATCTTAACAATGAGCATAAGCACAATTAAATTTTTGCTGGAATCATCTTCAGGATGCTAGAATACACTAAATACAGCAAAAAGTTTGAGTCTACAACGTTTAGTTTAGGTGTGAGAGCCAAAATGAACTTTTTATTGCTTTAAACGCGTTTTCAGCCCCTGATTGTACACTTAAGGTGAAAATGTCAAAATCTTAAAAATGAGCATAAGCACAATGAAATTAATGCTGGAATCATCTTCAGGATGCTAGAATACACTAAATACAGCAAAAATTTTGAGTCTACAAGGTTTAGTTTAGGTGTGAGAGCCAAAATGAACTTTTTATTGCTTTAAACGCGTTTTCAGCCTGATTGTGCACTTTAGGTGAAAATGTCAAAATCTTAAAAATGAGCATAAGCACAATGAAATTAATGCTGGAATCATCTTCAGGATGCTAGAATACACTAAATACAGCAAAAATTTTGAGTCTACAACGTTTAGTTTAGGTGTGAGAGCCAAAATGAACTTTTTATTGCTTTAAACGCGTTTTCAGCCCCTGATTGTACACTTAAGGTGAAAATGTCAAAATCTTCAAAATGAGCATAAGCACAATGAAATTAATGCTGGAATCATCTTCAGGATGCTAGAATACACTAAATACAGCAAAAATGTTGAGTCTACAACGTTTTGTTTAGGTGTGAGAGCCAAAATGAACTTTTTATGGCTTTAAATGCGTTTTCAGCCTGATTGTGCACTTTAGGTGAAAATGTCAAAATCTTCAAAATGAGCATAAGCACAATGAAATTAATGCTGGAATCATCTTCAGGATGCTAGAATACACTAAATACAGCAAAAATTTTGAGTCTACAACGTTTAGTTTAGGTGTGAGAGCCAAAATGAACTTTTTATTGCTTTAAACGCGTTTTCAGCCTGATTGTGCACTTTAGGTGAAAATGTCAAAATCTTAAAAATGAGCATAAGCACAATGAAAGTAATGCTGGAATCATCTTCAGGATGCTAGAATACACTAAATACAGCAAAAATTTTGAGTCTACAACGTTTAGTTTAGGTGTGAGAGCCAAAATGAACTTTTTATTGCTTTAAACGCGTTTTCAGCCCCTGATTGTACACTTAAGGTGAAAATGTCAAAATCTTCAAAATGAGCATAAGCACAATGAAATTAATGCTGGAATCATCTTCAGGATGCTAGAATACACTAAATACAGCAAAAATTTTGAGTCTACAACGTTTAGTTTAGGTGTGAGAGCCAAAATGAACTTTTTATTGCTTTAAACGCGTTTTCAGCCTGATTGTGCACTTAAGGTGAAAATGTCAAAATCTTAAAAATGAGCATAAGCACAATGAAATTAATGCTGGAATCATGTTCAGGATGCTAGAATACACTAAATACAGCAACAATTTTGAGTCTACAACGTTTAGTTTAGGTGTGAGAGCCAAAATGAACTTTTTATTGCTTTAAACGCGTTTTCAGCCCCTGATTGTACACTTAAGGTGAAAATGTCAAAATCTTCAAAATGAGCATAAGCACAATGAAATTAATGCTGGAATCATCTTCAGGATGCTAGAATACACTAAATACAGCAAAAAATTTGAGTCTACAACGTTTAGTTTATGTGTGAGAGCCAAAATGAACTTTTTATTGCTTTAAACGCGTTTTCAGCCTGATTGTGCACTTTAGGTGAAAATGTCAAAATCTTAAAAATGAGCATAAGCACAATGAAATTAATGCTGGAATCATCTTCAGGATGCTAGAATACACTAAATACAGCAAAAATTTTGAGTCTACAACGTTTAGTTTAGGTGTGAGAGCCAAAATGAACTTTTTATTGCTTTAAACGCGTTTTCAGCCCCTGATTGTACATTTAAGGTGAAAATGTCAAAATCTTAAAAATGAGCATAAGCACAATGAAATTAATGCTGGAATCATCTTCAGGATGCTAGAATACACTAAATACAGCAAAAATTTTGAGTCTACAACGTTTAGTTTAGGTGTGAGAGCCAAAATGAACTTTTTATTGCTTTAAACGCGTTTTCAGCCCCTGATTGTACACTTAAGGTGAAAATGTCAAAATCTTCAAAATGAGCATAAGCACAATGAAATTAATGCTGGAATCATCTTCAGGATGCTAGAATACACTAAATACAGCAAAAATGTTGAGTCTACAACGTTTTGTTTAGGTGTGAGAGCCAAAATGAACTTTTTATGGCTTTAAATGCGTTTTCAGCCTGATTGTGCACTTTAGGTGAAAATGTCAAAATCTTCAAAATGAGCATAAGCACAATGAAATTAATGCTGGAATCATCTTCAGGATGCTAGAATACACTAAATACAGCAAAAATTTTGAGTCTACAACGTTTAGTTTAGGTGTGAGAGCCAAAATGAACTTTTTATTGCTTTAAACGCGTTTTCAGCCTGATTGTGCACTTTAGGTGAAAATGTCAAAATCTTAAAAATGAGCATAAGCACAATGAAATTAATGCTGGAATCATCTTCAGGATGCTAGAATACACTAAATACAGCAAAAATTTTGAGTCTACAACGTTTAGTTTAGGTGTGAGAGCCAAAATGAACTTTTTATTGCTTTAAACGCGTTTTCAGCCCCTGATTGTACACTTAAGGTGAAAATGTCAAAATCTTCAAAATGAGCATAAGCACAATGAAATTAATGCTGGAATCATCTTCAGGATGCTAGAATACATTAAATACAGCAAAAATTTTGAGTCTACAACGTTTAGTTTAGGTGTGAGAGCCAAAATGAACTTTTTATTGCTTTAAACGCGTTTTCAGCCTGATTGTGCACTTTAGGTGAAAATGTCAAAATCTTAAAAATGAGCATAAGCACAATGAAATTAATGCTGGAATCATCTTCAGGATGCTAGAATACACTAAATACAGCAAAAATTTTGAGTCTACAACGTTTAGTTTAGGTGTGAGAGCCAAAATGAACTTTTTATTGCTTTAAACGCGTTTTCAGCCCCTGATTGTACACTTAAGGTGAAAATGTCAAAATCTTCAAAATGAGCATAAGCACAATGAAATTAATGCTGGAATCATCTTCAGGATGCTAGAATACACTAAATACAGCAAAAATTTTGAGTCTACAACGTTTAGTTTAGGTGTGAGAGCCAAAATGAACTTTTTATTGCTTTAAACGCGTTTTCAGCCCCTGATTGTACACTTAAGGTGAAAATGTCAAAATCTTAAAAATGAGCATAAGCACAATGAAATTAATACTGGAATCATCTTCAGGATGCTAGAATACACTAAATACAGCAAAAATGTTGAGTCTACAACGTTTTGTTTAGGTGTGAGAGCCAAAATGAACTTTTTATGGCTTTAAATGCGTTTTCAGCCTGATTGTGCACTTTAGGTGAAAATGTCAAAATCTTCAAAATGAGCATAAGCACAATGAAATTAATGCTGGAATCATCTTCAGGGTGCTAGAATACACTAAATACAGCAAAAATTTTGAGTCTACAACGTTTAGTTTAGGTGTGAGAGCCAAAATGAACTTTTTATTGCTTTAAACGCGTTTTCAGCCCCTGATTGTACACTTAAGGTGAAAATGTCAAAATCTTCAAAATGAGCATAAGCACAATGAAATTAATGCTGGAATCATCTTCAGGATGCTAGAATACACTAAATACAGCAAAAATTTTGAGTCTACAACGTTTAGTTAAGGTGTGAGAGCCAAAATGAACTTTTTATTGCTTTAAACGCGTTTTCAGCCTGATTGTGCACTTTAGGTGAAAATGTCAAAATCTTAAAAATGAGCATAAGCACAATGAAATTAATGCTGGAATCATCTTCAGGATGCTAGAATACACTAAATACAGCAAAAATTTTGAGTCTACAACGTTTAGTTTAGGTGTGAGAGCCAAAATGAACTTTTTATTGCTTTAAACGCGTTTTCAGCCCCTGATTGTACACTTAAGGTGAAAATGTCAAAATCTTAAAAATGAGCATAAGCACAATGAAATTAATGCTGGAATCATCTTCAGGATGCTAGAATACACTAAATACAGCAAAAATGTTGAGTCTACAACGTTTTGTTTAGGTGTGAGAGCCAAAATGAACTTTTTATGGCTTTAAATGCGTTTTCAGCCTGATTGTGCACTTTAGGTGAAAATGTCAAAATCTTCAAAATGAGCATAAGCACAATGAAATTAATGCTGGAATCATCTTCAGGATGCTAGAATACACTAAATACAGCAAAAATTTTGAGTCTACAACGTTTAGTTTAGGTGTGAGAGCCAAAATGAACTTTTTATTGCTTTAAACGCGTTTTCAGCCCCTGATTGTACACTTAAGGTGAAAATGTCAAAATCTTCAAAATGAGCATAAGCACAATGAAATTAATGCTGGAATCATCTTCAGGATGCTAGAATACACTAAATACAGCAAAAATTTTGAGTCTACAACGTTTAGTTTAGGTGTGAGAGCCAAAATGAACTTTTTATTGCTTTAAACGCGTTTTCAGCCTGATTGTGCACTTTAGGTGAAAATGTCAAAATCTTAAAAATGAGCATAAGCACAATGAAATTAATGCTGGAATCATCTTCAGGATGCTAGAATACACTAAATACAGCAAAAATTTTGAGTCTACAACGTTTAGTTTAGGTGTGAGAGCCAAAATGAACTTTTTATTGCTTTAAACGCGTTTTCAGCCCCTGATTGTACACTTAAGGTGAAAATGTCAAAATCTTCAAAATGAGCATAAGCACAATGAAATTAATGCTGGAATCATCTTCAGGATGCTAGAATACACTAAATACAGCAAAAATGTTGAGTCTACAACGTTTTGTTTAGGTGTGAGAGCCAAAATGAACTTTTTATTGCTTTAAACGCGTTTTCAGCCCCTGATTGTACACTTAAGGTGAAAATGTCAAAATCTTCAAAATGAGCATAAGCACGATGAAATTAATGCTGGAATCATCTTCAGGATGCTAGAATACACTAAATACAGCAAAAATTTTGAGTCTACAACGTTTAGTTTAGGTGTGAGAGCCAAAATGAACTTTTTATGGCTTTAAATGCGTTTTCAGCCTGATTGTGCACTTTAGGTGAAAATGTCAAAATCTTCAAAATGAGCATAAGCACAATGAAATTAATGCTGGAATCATCTTCAGGATGCTAGAATACACTAAATACAGCAAAAATTTTAAGTCTACAACGTTTAGTTTAGGTGTGAGAGCCAAAATGAACTTTTTATTGCTTTAAACGCGTTTTCAGCCTGATTGTGCACTTTAGGTGAAAATGTCAAAATCTTAAAAATGAGCATAAGCACAATGAAATTAATGCTGGAATCATCTTCAGGATGCTAGAATACACTCAATACAGCAAAAATGTTGAGTCTACAACGTTTTGTTTAGGTGTGAGAGCCAAAATGAACTTTTTATGGCTTTAAATGCGTTTTCAGCCTGATTGTGCACTTTAGGTGAAAATGTCAAAATCTTC
Organism: Vanacampus margaritifer; assembly: GCF_051991255.1. Taxonomy (NCBI): domain Eukaryota; kingdom Metazoa; phylum Chordata; class Actinopteri; order Syngnathiformes; family Syngnathidae; genus Vanacampus; species Vanacampus margaritifer. The sequence goes on along the minus strand of NW_027520743.1, from coordinate 724,351 downwards.
AAAATGAGCATAAGCACAATGAAATTAATGCTGGAATCATCTTCAGGGTGCTAGAATACACTAAATACAGCAAAAATTTTGAGTCTACAACGTTTAGTTTAGGTGTGAGAGCCAAAATGAACTTTTTATTGCTTTAAACGCGTTTTCAGCCCCTGATTGTACACTTAAGGTGAAAATGTCAAAATCTTCAAAATGAGCATAAGCACAATGAAATTAATGCTGGAATCATCTTCAGGATGCTAGAATACACTAAATACAGCAAAAATTTTGAGTCTACAACGTTTAGTTTAGGTGTGAGAGCCAAAATGAACTTTTTATTGCTTTAAACGCGTTTTCAGCCTGATTGTGCACTTTAGGTGAAAATGTCAAAATCTTAAAAATGAGCATAAGCACAATGAAATTAATGCTGGAATCATCTTCAGGATGCTAGAATACACTAAATACAGCAAAAATTTTGAGTCTACAACGTTTAGTTTAGGTGTGAGAGCCAAAATGAACTTTTTATTGCTTTAAACGCGTTTTCAGCCCCTGATTGTACACTTAAGGTGAAAATGTCAAAATCTTAAAAATGAGCATAAGCACAATGAAATTAATGCTGGAATCATCTTCAGGATGCTAGAATACACTAAATACAGCAAAAATGTTGAGTCTACAACGTTTTGTTTAGGTGTGAGAGCCAAAATGAACTTTTTATGGCTTTAAATGCGTTTTCAGCCTGATTGTGCACTTTAGGTGAAAATGTCAAAATCTTCAAAATGAGCATAAGCACAATGAAATTAATGCTGGAATCATCTTCAGGATGCTAGAATACACTAAATACAGCAAAAATTTTGAGTCTACAACGTTTAGTTTAGGTGTGAGAGCCAAAATGAACTTTTTATTGCTTTAAACGCGTTTTCAGCCCCTGATTGTACACTTAAGGTGAAAATGTCAAAATCTTCAAAATGAGCATAAGCACAATGAAATTAATGCTGGAATCATCTTCAGGATGCTAGAATACACTAAATACAGCAAAAATTTTGAGTCTACAACGTTTAGTTTAGGTGTGAGAGCCAAAATGAACTTTTTATTGCTTTAAACGCGTTTTCAGCCTGATTGTGCACTTTAGGTGAAAATGTCAAAATCTTAAAAATGAGCATAAGCACAATGAAATTAATGCTGGAATCATCTTCAGGATGCTAGAATACACTAAATACAGCAAAAATTTTGAGTCTACAACGTTTAGTTTAGGTGTGAGAGCCAAAATGAACTTTTTATTGCTTTAAACGCGTTTTCAGCCCCTGATTGTACACTTAAGGTGAAAATGTCAAAATCTTCAAAATGAGCATAAGCACAATGAAATTAATGCTGGAATCATCTTCAGGATGCTAGAATACACTAAATACAGCAAAAATGTTGAGTCTACAACGTTTTGTTTAGGTGTGAGAGCCAAAATGAACTTTTTATTGCTTTAAACGCGTTTTCAGCCCCTGATTGTACACTTAAGGTGAAAATGTCAAAATCTTCAAAATGAGCATAAGCACGATGAAATTAATGCTGGAATCATCTTCAGGATGCTAGAATACACTAAATACAGCAAAAATTTTGAGTCTACAACGTTTAGTTTAGGTGTGAGAGCCAAAATGAACTTTTTATGGCTTTAAATGCGTTTTCAGCCTGATTGTGCACTTTAGGTGAAAATGTCAAAATCTTCAAAATGAGCATAAGCACAATGAAATTAATGCTGGAATCATCTTCAGGATGCTAGAATACACTAAATACAGCAAAAATTTTAAGTCTACAACGTTTAGTTTAGGTGTGAGAGCCAAAATGAACTTTTTATTGCTTTAAACGCGTTTTCAGCCTGATTGTGCACTTTAGGTGAAAATGTCAAAATCTTAAAAATGAGCATAAGCACAATGAAATTAATGCTGGAATCATCTTCAGGATGCTAGAATACACTCAATACAGCAAAAATTTTGAGTCTACAACGTTTAGTTTAGGTGTGAGAGCCAAAATGAACTTTTTATTGCTTTAAACGCGTTTTCAGCCCCTGATTGTACACTTAAGGTGAAAATGTCAAAATCTTCAAAATGAGCATAAGCACAATGAAATTAATGCTGGAATCATCTTCAGGATGCTAGAATACACTAAATACAGCAAAAATTTTGAGTCTACAACGTTTAGTTTAGGTGTGAGAGCCAAAATGAACTTTTTATTGCTTTAAACGCGTTTTCAGCCTGAGTGTGCACTTTAGGTGAAAATGTCAAAATCTTAAAAATGAGCATAAGCACAATGAAATTAATGCTGGAATCATCTTCAGGATGCTAGAATACACTAAATACAGCAAAAATTTTGAGTCTACAACGTTTAGTTTAGGTGTGAGAGCCAAAATGAACTTTTTATTGCTTTAAACGCGTTTTCAGCCCCTGATTGTACACTTAAGGTGAAAATGTCAAAATCTTAAAAATGAGCATAAGCACAATGAAATTAATGCTGGAATCATCTTCAGGATGCTAGAATACACTAAATACAGCAAAAATGTTGAGTCTACAACGTTTTGTTTAGGTGTGAGAGCCAAAATGAACTTTTTATGGCTTTAAATGCGTTTTCAGCCTGATTGTGCACTTTAGGTGAAAATGTCAAAATCTTAAAAATGAGCATAAGCACAATGAAATTAATGCTGGAATCATCTTCAGGATGCTAGAATACACTAAATACAGCAAAAATTTTGAGTCTACAACGTTTAGTTTAGGTGTGAGAGCCAAAATGAACTTTTTATTGCTTTAAACGCGTTTTCAGCCCCTGATTGTACACTTAAGGTGAAAATGTCAAAATCTTAAAAATGAGCATAAGCACAATGAAATTAATGCTGGAATCATCTCCAGGATGCTAGAATACACTAAATACAGCAAAAATTTTGAGTCTACAACGTTTAGTTTAGGTGTGAGAGCCAAAATGAACTTTTTATTGCTTTAAACGCGTTTTCAGCCCCTGATTGTACACTTAAGGTGAAAATGTCAAAATCTTAAAAATGAGCATAAGCACAATGAAATTAATGCTGGAATCATCTTCAGGATGCTAGAATACACTAAATACAGCAAAAATGTTGAGTCTACAACGTTTTGTTTAGGTGTGAGAGCCAAAATGAACTTTTTATGGCTTTAAATGCGTTTTCAGCCTGATTGTGCACTTTAGGTGAAAATGTCAAAATCTTCAAAATGAGCATAAGCACAATGAAATTAATGCTGGAATCATCTTCAGGATGCTAGAATACACTAAATACAGCAAAAATTTTGAGTCTACAACGTTTAGTTTAGGTGTGAGAGCCAAAATTAACTTTTTATTGCTTTAAACGCGTTTTCAGCCCCTGATTGTACACTTAAGGTGAAAATGTCAAAATCTTCAAAATGAGCATAAGCACAATGAAATTAATGCTGGAATCATCTTCAGGATGCTAGAATACACTAAATACAGCAAAAATTTTGAGTCTACAACGTTTAGTTTAGGTGTGAGAGCCAAAATGAACTTTTTATTGCTTTAAACGCGTTTTCAGCCTGATTGTGCACTTTAGGTGAAAATGTCAAAATCTTAAAAATGAGCATAAGCACAATGAAATTAATGCTGGAATCATCTTCAGGATGCTAGAATACACTAAATACAGCAAAAATTTTGAGTCTACAACGTTTAGTTTAGGTGTGAGAGCCAAAATGAACTTTTTATTGCTTTAAACGCGTTTTCAGCCCCTGATTGTACACTTAAGGTGAAAATGTCAAAATCTTCAAAATGAGCATAAGCACAATGAAATTAATGCTGGAATCATCTTCAGGATGCTAGAATACACTAAATACAGCAAAAATGTTGAGTCTACAACGTTTAGTTTAGGTGTGAGAGCCAAAATGAACTTTTTATTGCTTTAAACGCGTTTTCAGCCTGATTGTGCACTTAAGGTGAAAATGTCAAAATCCTAAAAATGAGCATAAGCACAATGAAATTAATGCTGGAATCATCTTCAGGATGCTAGAATACACTAAATACAGCAAAAAGTTTGAGTCTACAACGTTTAGTTTAGGTGTGAGAGCCAAAATGAACTTTTTATTGCTTTAAACGCGTTTTCAGCCCCTGATTGTACACTTAAGGTGAAAATGTCAAAATCTTAAAAATGAGCATAAGCACAATGAAATTAATGCTGGAATCATCTTCAGGATGCTAGAATACACTAAATACAGCAAAAAGTTTGAGTCTACAACGTTTAGTTTAGGTGTGAGAGCCAAAATGAACTTTTTATTGCTTTAAACGCGTTTTCAGCCTGATTGTGCACTTAAGGTGAAAATGTCAAAATCCTAAAAATGAGCATAAGCACAATGAAATTAATGCTGGAATCATCTTCAGGATGCTAGAATACACTAAATACAGCAAAAAGTTTGAGTCTACAACGTTTAGTTTAGGTGTGAGAGCCAAAATGAACTTTTTATTGCTTTAAACGCGTTTTCAGCCCCTGATTGTACACTTAAGGTGAAAATGTCAAAATCTTAAAAATGAGCATAAGCACAATGAAATTAATGCTGGAATCATCTTCAGGATGCTAGAATACACTAAATACAGCAAAAAGTTTGAGTCTACAACGTTTAGTTTAGGTGTGAGAGCCAAAATGAACTTTTTATTGCTTTAAACGCGTTTTCAGCCCCTGATTGTACACTTAAGGTGAAAATGTCAAAATCTTAAAAATGAGCATAAGCACAATTAAATTTTTGCTGGAATCATCTTCAGGATGCTAGAATACACTAAATACAGCAAAAAGTTTGAGTCTACAACGTTTAGTTTAGGTGTGAGAGCCAAAATGAACTTTTTATTGCTTTAAACGCGTTTTCAGCCCCTGATTGTACACTTAAGGTGAAAATGTCAAAATCTTCAAAATGAGCATAAGCACAATGAAATTAATGCTGGAATCATCTTCAGGATGCTAGAATACACTAAATACAGCAAAAATTTTGAGTCTACAAGGTTTAGTTTAGGTGTGAGAGCCAAAATGAACTTTTTATTGCTTTAAACGCGTTTTCAGCCTGATTGTGCACTTTAGGTGAAAATGTCAAAATCTTAAAAATGAGCATAAGCACAATGAAATTAATGCTGGAATCATCTTCAGGATGCTAGAATACACTAAATACAGCAAAAATTTTGAGTCTACAACGTTTAGTTTAGGTGTGAGAGCCAAAATGAACTTTTTATTGCTTTAAACGCGTTTTCAGCCCCTGATTGTACATTTAAGGTGAAAATGTCAAAATCTTAAAAATGAGCATAAGCACAATGAAATTAATGCTGGAATCATCTTCAGGATGCTAGAATACACTAAATACAGCAAAAATTTTGAGTCTACAACGTTTAGTTTAGGTGTGAGAGCCAAAATGAACTTTTTATTGCTTTAAACGCGTTTTCAGCCCCTGATTGTACACTTAAGGTGAAAATGTCAAAATCTTCAAAATGAGCATAAGCACAATGAAATTAATGCTGGAATCATCTTCAGGATGCTAGAATACACTAAATACAGCAAAAATGTTGAGTCTACAACGTTTTGTTTAGGTGTGAGAGCCAAAATGAACTTTTTATGGCTTTAAATGCGTTTTCAGCCTGATTGTGCACTTTAGGTGAAAATGTCAAAATCTTCAAAATGAGCATAAGCACAATGAAATTAATGCTGGAATCATCTTCAGGATGCTAGAATACACTAAATACAGCAAAAATTTTGAGTCTACAACGTTTAGTTTAGGTGTGAGAGCCAAAATGAACTTTTTATTGCTTTAAACGCGTTTTCAGCCTGATTGTGCACTTTAGGTGAAAATGTCAAAATCTTAAAAATGAGCATAAGCACAATGAAATTAATGCTGGAATCATCTTCAGGATGCTAGAATACACTAAATACAGCAAAAATTTTGAGTCTACAACGTTTAGTTTAGGTGTGAGAGCCAAAATGAACTTTTTATTGCTTTAAACGCGTTTTCAGCCCCTGATTGTACACTTAAGGTGAAAATGTCAAAATCTTCAAAATGAGCATAAGCACAATGAAATTAATGCTGGAATCATCTTCAGGATGCTAGAATACACTAAATACAGCAAAAATTTTGAGTCTACAACGTTTAGTTTAGGTGTGAGAGCCAAAATGAACTTTTTATTGCTTTAAACGCGTTTTCAGCCTGATTGTGCACTTTAGGTGAAAATGTCAAAATCTTAAAAATGAGCATAAGCACAATGAAATTAATGCTGGAATCATCTTCAGGATGCTAGAATACACTAAATACAGCAAAAATTTTGAGTCTACAACGTTTAGTTTAGGTGTGAGAGCCAAAATGAACTTTTTATTGCTTTAAACGCGTTTTCAGCCCCTGATTGTACACTTAAGGTGAAAATGTCAAAATCTTCAAAATGAGCATAAGCACAATGAAATTAATGCTGGAATCATCTTCAGGATGCTAGAATACACTAAATACAGCAAAAATTTTGAGTCTACAACGTTTAGTTTAGGTGTGAGAGCCAAAATGAACTTTTTATTGCTTTAAACGCGTTTTCAGCCCCTGATTGTACACTTAAGGTGAAAATGTCAAAATCTTAAAAATGAGCATAAGCACAATGAAATTAATGCTGGAATCATCTTCAGGATGCTAGAATACACTAAATACAGCAAAAATGTTGAGTCTACAACGTTTTGTTTAGGTGTGAGAGCCAAAATGAACTTTTTATGGCTTTAAATGCGTTTTCAGCCTGATTGTGCACTTTAGGTGAAAATGTCAAAATCTTCAAAATGAGCATAAGCACAATGAAATTAATGCTGGAATCATCTTCAGGATGCTAGAATACACTAAATACAGCAAAAATTTTGAGTCTACAACGTTTAGTTTAGGTGTGAGAGCCAAAATTAACTTTTTATTGCTTTAAACGCGTTTTCAGCCCCTGATTGTACACTTAAGGTGAAAATGTCAAAATCTTCAAAATGAGCATAAGCACAATGAAATTAATGCTGGAATCATCTTCAGGATGCTAGAATACACTAAATACAGCAAAAATTTTGAGTCTACAACGTTTAGTTTAGGTGTGAGAGCCAAAATGAACTTTTTATTGCTTTAAACGCGTTTTCAGCCTGATTGTGCACTTTAGGTGAAAATGTCAAAATCTTAAAAATGAGCATAAGCACAATGAAATTAATGCTGGAATCATCTTCAGGATGCTAGAATACACTAAATACAGCAAAAATTTTGAGTCTACAACGTTTAGTTTAGGTGTGAGAGCCAAAATGAACTTTTTATTGCTTTAAACGCGTTTTCAGCCCCTGATTGTACACTTAAGGTGAAAATGTCAAAATCTTCAAAATGAGCATAAGCACAATGAAATTAATGCTGGAATCATCTTCAGGATGCTAGAATACACTAAATACAGCAAAAATGTTGAGTCTACAACGTTTAGTTTAGGTGTGAGAGCCAAAATGAACTTTTTATTGCTTTAAACGCGTTTTCAGCCTGATTGTGCACTTAAGGTGAAAATGTCAAAATCCTAAAAATGAGCATAAGCACAATGAAATTAATGCTGGAATCATCTTCAGGATGCTAGAATACACTAAATACAGCAAAAAGTTTGAGTCTACAACGTTTAGTTTAGGTGTGAGAGCCAAAATGAATTTTTTATTGCTTTAAACGCGTTTTCAGCCCCTGATTGTACACTTAAGGTGAAAATGTCAAAATCTTAAAAATGAGCATAAGCACAATGAAATTAATGCTGGAATCATCTTCAGGATGCTAGAATACACTAAATACAGCAAAAAGTTTGAGTCTACAACGTTTAGTTTAGGTGTGAGAGCCAAAATGAACTTTTTATTGCTTTAAACGCGTTTTCAGCCTGATTGTGCACTTAAGGTGAAAATGTCAAAATCCTAAAAATGAGCATAAGCACAATGAAATTAATGCTGGAATCATCTTCAGGATGCTAGAATACACTAAATACAGCAAAAAGTTTGAGTCTACAACGTTTAGTTTAGGTGTGAGAGCCAAAATGAACTTTTTATTGCTTTAAACGCGTTTTCAGCCCCTGATTGTACACTTAAGGTGAAAATGTCAAAATCTTAAAAATGAGCATAAGCACAATGAAATTAATGCTGGAATCATCTTCAGGATGCTAGAATACACTAAATACAGCAAAAAGTTTGAGTCTACAACGTTTAGTTTAGGTGTGAGAGCCAAAATGAACTTTTTATTGCTTTAAACGCGTTTTCAGCCCCTGATTGTACACTTAAGGTGAAAATGTCAAAATCTTAAAAATGAGCATAAGCACAATTAAATTTTTGCTGGAATCATCTTCAGGATGCTAGAATACACTAAATACAGCAAAAAGTTTGAGTCTACAACGTTTAGTTTAGGTGTGAGAGCCAAAATGAACTTTTTATTGCTTTAAACGCGTTTTCAGCCCCTGATTGTACACTTAAGGTGAAAATGTCAAAATCTTAAAAATGAGCATAAGCACAATGAAATTAATGCTGGAATCATCTTCAGGATGCTAGAATACACTAAATACAGCAAAAATTTTGAGTCTACAAGGTTTAGTTTAGGTGTGAGAGCCAAAATGAACTTTTTATTGCTTTAAACGCGTTTTCAGCCTGATTGTGCACTTTAGGTGAAAATGTCAAAATCTTAAAAATGAGCATAAGCACAATGAAATTAATGCTGGAATCATCTTCAGGATGCTAGAATACACTAAATACAGCAAAAATTTTGAGTCTACAACGTTTAGTTTAGGTGTGAGAGCCAAAATGAACTTTTTATTGCTTTAAACGCGTTTTCAGCCCCTGATTGTACATTTAAGGTGAAAATGTCAAAATCTTAAAAATGAGCATAAGCACAATGAAATTAATGCTGGAATCATCTTCAGGATGCTAGAATACACTAAATACAGCAAAAATTTTGAGTCTACAACGTTTAGTTTAGGTGTGAGAGCCAAAATGAACTTTTTATTGCTTTAAACGCGTTTTCAGCCCCTGATTGTACACTTAAGGTGAAAATGTCAAAATCTTCAAAATGAGCATAAGCACAATGAAATTAATGCTGGAATCATCTTCAGGATGCTAGAATACACTAAATACAGCAAAAATGTTGAGTCTACAACGTTTTGTTTAGGTGTGAGAGCCAAAATGAACTTTTTATGGCTTTAAATGCGTTTTCAGCCTGATTGTGCACTTTAGGTGAAAATGTCAAAATCTTCAAAATGAGCATAAGCACAATGAAATTAATGCTGGAATCATCTTCAGGATGCTAGAATACACTAAATACAGCAAAAATTTTGAGTCTACAACGTTTAGTTTAGGTGTGAGAGCCAAAATGAACTTTTTATTGCTTTAAACGCGTTTTCAGCCTGATTGTGCACTTTAGGTGAAAATGTCAAAATCTTAAAAATGAGCATAAGCACAATGAAATTAATGCTGGAATCATCTTCAGGATGCTAGAATACACTAAATACAGCAAAAATTTTGAGTCTACAACGTTTAGTTTAGGTGTGAGAGCCAAAATGAACTTTTTATTGCTTTAAACGCGTTTTCAGCCCCTGATTGTACACTTAAGGTGAAAATGTCAAAATCTTCAAAATGAGCATAAGCACAATGAAATTAATGCTGGAATCATCTTCAGGATGCTAGAATACACTAAATACAGCAAAAATTTTGAGTCTACAACGTTTAGTTTAGGTGTGAGAGCCAAAATGAACTTTTTATTGCTTTAAACGCGTTTTCAGCCTGATTGTGCACTTTAGGTGAAAATGTCAAAATCTTAAAAATGAGCATAAGCACAATGAAATTAATGCTGGAATCATCTTCAGGATGCTAGAATACACTAAATACAGCAAAAATTTTGAGTCTACAACGTTTAGTTTAGGTGTGAGAGCCAAAATGAACTTTTTATTGCTTTAAACGCGTTTTCAGCCCCTGATTGTACACTTAAGGTGAAAATGTCAAAATCTTCAAAATGAGCATAAGCACAATGAAATTAATGCTGGAATCATCTTCAGGATGCTAGAATACACTAAATACAGCAAAAATTTTGAGTCTACAACGTTTAGTTTAGGTGTGAGAGCCAAAATGAACTTTTTATTGCTTTAAACGCGTTTTCAGCCCCTGATTGTACACTTAAGGTGAAAATGTCAAAATCTTAAAAATGAGCATAAGCACAATGAAATTAATACTGGAATCATCTTCAGGATGCTAGAATACACTAAATACAGCAAAAATGTTGAGTCTACAACGTTTTGTTTAGGTGTGAGAGCCAAAATGAACTTTTTATGGCTTTAAATGCGTTTTCAGCCTGATTGTGCACTTTAGGTGAAAATGTCAAAATCTTCAAAATGAGCATAAGCACAATGAAATTAATGCTGGAATCATCTTCAGGGTGCTAGAATACACTAAATACAGCAAAAATTTTGAGTCTACAACGTTTAGTTTAGGTGTGAGAGCCAAAATGAACTTTTTATTGCTTTAAACGCGTTTTCAGCCCCTGATTGTACACTTAAGGTGAAAATGTCAAAATCTTCAAAATGAGCATAAGCACAATGAAATTAATGCTGGAATCATCTTCAGGATGCTAGAATACACTAAATACAGCAAAAATTTTGAGTCTACAACGTTTAGTTAAGGTGTGAGAGCCAAAATGAACTTTTTATTGCTTTAAACGCGTTTTCAGCCTGATTGTGCACTTTAGGTGAAAATGTCAAAATCTTAAAAATGAGCATAAGCACAATGAAATTAATGCTGGAATCATCTTCAGGATGCTAGAATACACTAAATACAGCAAAAATTTTGAGTCTACAACGTTTAGTTTAGGTGTGAGAGCCAAAATGAACTTTTTATTGCTTTAAACGCGTTTTCAGCCCCTGATTGTACACTTAAGGTGAAAATGTCAAAATCTTAAAAATGAGCATAAGCACAATGAAATTAATGCTGGAATCATCTTCAGGATGCTAGAATACACTAAATACAGCAAAAATGTTGAGTCTACAACGTTTTGTTTAGGTGTGAGAGCCAAAATGAACTTTTTATGGCTTTAAATGCGTTTTCAGCCTGATTGTGCACTTTAGGTGAAAATGTCAAAATCTTCAAAATGAGCATAAGCACAATGAAATTAATGCTGGAATCATCTTCAGGATGCTAGAATACACTAAATACAGCAAAAATTTTGAGTCTACAACGTTTAGTTTAGGTGTGAGAGCCAAAATGAACTTTTTATTGCTTTAAACGTGTTTTCAGCCCCTGATTGTACACTTAAGGTGAAAATGTCAAAATCTTCAAAATGAGCATAAGCACAATGAAATTAATGCTGGAATCATCTTCAGGATGCTAGAATACACTAAATACAGCAAAAATTTTGAGTCTACAACGTTTAGTTTAGGTGTGAGAGCCAAAATGAACTTTTTATTGCTTTAAACGCGTTTTCAGCCTGATTGTGCACTTTAGGTGAAAATGTCAAAATCTTAAAAATGAGCATAAGCACAATGAAATTAATGCTGGAATCATCTTCAGGATGCTAGAATACACTAAATACAGCAAAAATTTTGAGTCTACAACGTTTAGTTTAGGTGTGAGAGCCAAAATGAACTTTTTATTGCTTTAAACGCGTTTTCAGCCCCTGATTGTACACTTAAGGTGAAAATGTCAAAATCTTCAAAATGAGCATAAGCACAATGAAATTAATGCTGGAATCATCTTCAGGATGCTAGAATACACTAAATACAGCAAAAATGTTGAGTCTACAACGTTTTGTTTAGGTGTGAGAGCCAAAATGAACTTTTTATTGCTTTAAACGCGTTTTCAGCCCCTGATTGTACACTTAAGGTGAAAATGTCAAAATCTTCAAAATGAGCATAAGCACGATGAAATTAATGCTGGAATCATCTTCAGGATGCTAGAATACACTAAATACAGCAAAAATTTTGAGTCTACAACGTTTAGTTTAGGTGTGAGAGCCAAAATGAACTTTTTATGGCTTTAAATGCGTTTTCAGCCTGATTGTGCACTTTAGGTGAAAATGTCAAAATCTTCAAAATGAGCATAAGCACAATGAAATTAATGCTGGAATCATCTTCAGGATGCTAGAATACACTAAATACAGCAAAAATTTTAAGTCTACAACGTTTAGTTTAGGTGTGAGAGCCAAAATGAACTTTTTATTGCTTTAAACGCGTTTTCAGCCTGATTGTGCACTTTAGGTGAAAATGTCAAAATCTTAAAAATGAGCATAAGCACAATGAAATTAATGCTGGAATCATCTTCAGGATGCTAGAATACACTCAATACAGCAAAAATGTTGAGTCTACAACGTTTTGTTTAGGTGTGAGAGCCAAAATGAACTTTTTATGGCTTTAAATGCGTTTTCAGCCTGATTGTGCACTTTAGGTGAAAATGTCAAAATCTTCAAAATGAGCATAAGCACAATGAAATTAATGCTGGAATCATCTTCAGGGTGCTAGAATACACTAAATACAGCAAAAATTTTGAGTCTACAACGTTTAGTTTAGGTGTGAGAGCCAAAATGAACTTTTTATTGCTTTAAACGCGTTTTCAGCCCCTGATTGTACACTTAAGGTGAAAATGTCAAAATCTTCAAAATGAGCATAAGCACAATGAAATTAATGCTGGAATCATCTTCAGGATGCTAGAATACACTAAATACAGCAAAAATTTTGAGTCTACAACGTTTAGTTTAGGTGTGAGAGCCAAAATGAACTTTTTATTGCTTTAAACGCGTTTTCAGCCTGATTGTGCACTTTAGGTGAAAATGTCAAAATCTTAAAAATGAGCATAAGCACAATGAAATTAATGCTGGAATCATCTTCAGGATGCTAGAATACACTAAATACAGCAAAAATTTTGAGTCTACAACGTTTAGTTTAGGTGTGAGAGCCAAAATGAACTTTTTATTGCTTTAAACGCGTTTTCAGCCCCTGATTGTACACTTAAGGTGAAAATGTCAAAATCTTAAAAATGAGCATAAGCACAATGAAATTAATGCTGGAATCATCTTCAGGATGCTAGAATACACTAAATACAGCAAAAATGTTGAGTCTACAACGTTTTGTTTAGGTGTGAGAGCCAAAATGAACTTTTTATGGCTTTAAATGCGTTTTCAGCCTGATTGTGCACTTTAGGTGAAAATGTCAAAATCTTCAAAATGAGCATAAGCACAATGAAATTAATGCTGGAATCATCTTCAGGATGCTAGAATACACTAAATACAGCAAAAATTTTGAGTCTACAACGTTTAGTTTAGGTGTGAGAGCCAAAATGAACTTTTTATTGCTTTAAACGCGTTTTCAGCCTGATTGTGCACTTTAGGTGAAAATGTCAAAATCTTAAAAATGAGCATAAGCACAATGAAATTAATGCTGGAATCATCTTCAGGATGCTAGAATACACTAAATACAGCAAAAATTTTGAGTCTACAACGTTTAGTTTAGGTGTGAGAGCCAAAATGAACTTTTTATTGCTTTAAACGCGTTTTCAGCCCCTGATTGTACACTTAAGGTGAAAATGTCAAAATCTTCAAAATGAGCATAAGCACAATGAAATTAATGCTGGAATCATCTTCAGGATGCTAGAATACACTAAATACAGCAAAAATGTTGAGTCTACAACGTTTTGTTTAGGTGTGAGAGCCAAAATGAACTTTTTATTGCTTTAAACGCGTTTTCAGCCCCTGATTGTACACTTAAGGTGAAAATGTCAAAATCTTCAAAATGAGCATAAGCACGATGAAATTAATGCTGGAATCATCTTCAGGATGCTAGAATACACTAAATACAGCAAAAATTTTGAGTCTACAACGTTTAGTTTAGGTGTGAGAGCCAAAATGAACTTTTTATGGCTTTAAATGCGTTTTCAGCCTGATTGTGCACTTTAGGTGAAAATGTCAAAATCTTCAAAATGAGCATAAGCACAATGAAATTAATGCTGGAATCATCTTCAGGATGCTAGAATACACTAAATACAGCAAAAATTTTAAGTCTACAACGTTTAGTTTAGGTGTGAGAGCCAAAATGAACTTTTTATTGCTTTAAACGCGTTTTCAGCCTGATTGTGCACTTTAGGTGAAAATGTCAAAATCTTAAAAATGAGCATAAGCACAATGAAATTAATGCTGGAATCATCTTCAGGATGCTAGAATACACTCAATACAGCAAAAATTTTGAGTCTACAACGTTTAGTTTAGGTGTGAGAGCCAAAATGAACTTTTTATTGCTTTAAACGCGTTTTCAGCCCCTGATTGTACACTTAAGGTGAAAATGTCAAAATCTTCAAAATGAGCATAAGCACAATGAAATTAATGCTGGAATCATCTTCAGGATGCTAGAATACACTAAATACAGCAAAAATTTTGAGTCTACAACGTTTAGTTTAGGTGTGAGAGCCAAAATGAACTTTTTATTGCTTTAAACGCGTTTTCAGCCTGAGTGTGCACTTTAGGTGAAAATGTCAAAATCTTAAAAATGAGCATAAGCACAATGAAATTAATGCTGGAATCATCTTCAGGATGCTAGAATACACTAAATACAGCAAAAATTTTGAGTCTACAACGTTTAGTTTAGGTGTGAGAGCCAAAATGAACTTTTTATTGCTTTAAACGCGTTTTCAGCCCCTGATTGTACACTTAAGGTGAAAATGTCAAAATCTTAAAAATGAGCATAAGCACAATGAAATTAATGCTGGAATCATCTTCAGGATGCTAGAATACACTAAATACAGCAAAAATGTTGAGTCTACAACGTTTTGTTTAGGTGTGAGAGCCAAAATGAACTTTTTATGGCTTTAAATGCGTTTTCAGCCTGATTGTGCACTTTAGGTGAAAATGTCAAAATCTTAAAAATGAGCATAAGCACAATGAAATTAATGCTGGAATCATCTTCAGGATGCTAGAATACACTAAATACAGCAAAAATTTTGAGTCTACAACGTTTAGTTTAGGTGTGAGAGCCAAAATGAACTTTTTATTGCTTTAAACGCGTTTTCAGCCCCTGATTGTACACTTAAGGTGAAAATGTCAAAATCTTAAAAATGAGCATAAGCACAATGAAATTAATGCTGGAATCATCTCCAGGATGCTAGAATACACTAAATACAGCAAAAATTTTGAGTCTACAACGTTTAGTTTAGGTGTGAGAGCCAAAATGAACTTTTTATTGCTTTAAACGCGTTTTCAGCCCCTGATTGTACACTTAAGGTGAAAATGTCAAAATCTTAAAAATGAGCATAAGCACAATGAAATTAATGCTGGAATCATCTTCAGGATGCTAGAATACACTAAATACAGCAAAAATGTTGAGTCTACAACGTTTTGTTTAGGTGTGAGAGCCAAAATGAACTTTTTATGGCTTTAAATGCGTTTTCAGCCTGATTGTGCACTTTAGGTGAAAATGTCAAAATCTTCAAAATGAGCATAAGCACAATGAAATTAATGCTGGAATCATCTTCAGGATGCTAGAATACACTAAATACAGCAAAAATTTTGAGTCTACAACGTTTAGTTTAGGTGTGAGAGCCAAAATTAACTTTTTATTGCTTTAAACGCGTTTTCAGCCCCTGATTGTACACTTAAGGTGAAAATGTCAAAATCTTCAAAATGAGCATAAGCACAATGAAATTAATGCTGGAATCATCTTCAGGATGCTAGAATACACTAAATACAGCAAAAATTTTGAGTCTACAACGTTTAGTTTAGGTGTGAGAGCCAAAATGAACTTTTTATTGCTTTAAACGCGTTTTCAGCCTGATTGTGCACTTTAGGTGAAAATGTCAAAATCTTAAAAATGAGCATAAGCACAATGAAATTAATGCTGGAATCATCTTCAGGATGCTAGAATACACTAAATACAGCAAAAATTTTGAGTCTACAACGTTTAGTTTAGGTGTGAGAGCCAAAATGAACTTTTTATTGCTTTAAACGCGTTTTCAGCCCCTGATTGTACACTTAAGGTGAAAATGTCAAAATCTTCAAAATGAGCATAAGCACAATGAAATTAATGCTGGAATCATCTTCAGGATGCTAGAATACACTAAATACAGCAAAAATGTTGAGTCTACAACGTTTAGTTTAGGTGTGAGAGCCAAAATGAACTTTTTATTGCTTTAAACGCGTTTTCAGCCTGATTGTGCACTTAAGGTGAAAATGTCAAAATCCTAAAAATGAGCATAAGCACAATGAAATTAATGCTGGAATCATCTTCAGGATGCTAGAATACACTAAATACAGCAAAAAGTTTGAGTCTACAACGTTTAGTTTAGGTGTGAGAGCCAAAATGAACTTTTTATTGCTTTAAACGCGTTTTCAGCCCCTGATTGTACACTTAAGGTGAAAATGTCAAAATCTTAAAAATGAGCATAAGCACAATGAAATTAATGCTGGAATCATCTTCAGGATGCTAGAATACACTAAATACAGCAAAAAGTTTGAGTCTACAACGTTTAGTTTAGGTGTGAGAGCCAAAATGAACTTTTTATTGCTTTAAACGCGTTTTCAGCCTGATTGTGCACTTAAGGTGAAAATGTCAAAATCCTAAAAATGAGCATAAGCACAATGAAATTAATGCTGGAATCATCTTCAGGATGCTAGAATACACTAAATACAGCAAAAAGTTTGAGTCTACAACGTTTAGTTTAGGTGTGAGAGCCAAAATGAACTTTTTATTGCTTTAAACGCGTTTTCAGCCCCTGATTGTACACTTAAGGTGAAAATGTCAAAATCTTAAAAATGAGCATAAGCACAATGAAATTAATGCTGGAATCATCTTCAGGATGCTAGAATACACTAAATACAGCAAAAAGTTTGAGTCTACAACGTTTAGTTTAGGTGTGAGAGCCAAAATGAACTTTTTATTGCTTTAAACGCGTTTTCAGCCCCTGATTGTACACTTAAGGTGAAAATGTCAAAATCTTAAAAATGAGCATAAGCACAATTAAATTTTTGCTGGAATCATCTTCAGGATGCTAGAATACACTAAATACAGCAAAAAGTTTGAGTCTACAACGTTTAGTTTAGGTGTGAGAGCCAAAATGAACTTTTTATTGCTTTAAACGCGTTTTCAGCCCCTGATTGTACACTTAAGGTGAAAATGTCAAAATCTTAAAAATGAGCATAAGCACAATGAAATTAATGCTGGAATCATCTTCAGGATGCTAGAATACACTAAATACAGCAAAAATTTTGAGTCTACAAGGTTTAGTTTAGGTGTGAGAGCCAAAATGAACTTTTTATTGCTTTAAACGCGTTTTCAGCCTGATTGTGCACTTTAGGTGAAAATGTCAAAATCTTAAAAATGAGCATAAGCACAATGAAATTAATGCTGGAATCATCTTCAGGATGCTAGAATACACTAAATACAGCAAAAATTTTGAGTCTACAACGTTTAGTTTAGGTGTGAGAGCCAAAATGAACTTTTTATTGCTTTAAACGCGTTTTCAGCCCCTGATTGTACACTTAAGGTGAAAATGTCAAAATCTTCAAAATGAGCATAAGCACAATGAAATTAATGCTGGAATCATCTTCAGGATGCTAGAATACACTAAATACAGCAAAAATGTTGAGTCTACAACGTTTTGTTTAGGTGTGAGAGCCAAAATGAACTTTTTATGGCTTTAAATGCGTTTTCAGCCTGATTGTGCACTTTAGGTGAAAATGTCAAAATCTTCAAAATGAGCATAAGCACAATGAAATTAATGCTGGAATCATCTTCAGGATGCTAGAATACACTAAATACAGCAAAAATTTTGAGTCTACAACGTTTAGTTTAGGTGTGAGAGCCAAAATGAACTTTTTATTGCTTTAAACGCGTTTTCAGCCTGATTGTGCACTTTAGGTGAAAATGTCAAAATCTTAAAAATGAGCATAAGCACAATGAAAGTAATGCTGGAATCATCTTCAGGATGCTAGAATACACTAAATACAGCAAAAATTTTGAGTCTACAACGTTTAGTTTAGGTGTGAGAGCCAAAATGAACTTTTTATTGCTTTAAACGCGTTTTCAGCCCCTGATTGTACACTTAAGGTGAAAATGTCAAAATCTTCAAAATGAGCATAAGCACAATGAAATTAATGCTGGAATCATCTTCAGGATGCTAGAATACACTAAATACAGCAAAAATGTTGAGTCTACAACGTTTTGTTTAGGTGTGAGAGCCAAAATGAACTTTTTATGGCTTTAAATGCGTTTTCAGCCTGATTGTGCACTTTAGGTGAAAATGTCAAAATCTTCAAAATGAGCATAAGCACAATGAAATTAATGCTGGAATCATCTTCAGGATGCTAGAATACACTAAATACAGCAAAAATTTTGAGTCTACAACGTTTAGTTTAGGTGTGAGAGCCAAAATGAACTTTTTATTGCTTTAAACGCGTTTTCAGCCTGATTGTGCACTTTAGGTGAAAATGTCAAAATCTTAAAAATGAGCATAAGCACAATGAAATTAATGCTGGAATCATCTTCAGGATGCTAGAATACACTAAATACAGCAAAAATTTTGAGTCTACAACGTTTAGTTTAGGTGTGAGAGCCAAAATGAACTTTTTATTGCTTTAAACGCGTTTTCAGCCCCTGATTGTACACTTAAGGTGAAAATGTCAAAATCTTCAAAATGAGCATAAGCACAATGAAATTAATGCTGGAATCATCTTCAGGATGCTAGAATACACTAAATACAGCAAAAATTTTGAGTCTACAACGTTTAGTTTAGGTGTGAGAGCCAAAATGAACTTTTTATTGCTTTAAACGCGTTTTCAGCCTGATTGTGCACTTTAGGTGAAAATGTCAAAATCTTAAAAATGAGCATAAGCACAATGAAATTAATGCTGGAATCATCTTCAGGATGCTAGAATACACTAAATACAGCAAAAATTTTGAGTCTACAACGTTTAGTTTAGGTGTGAGAGCCAAAATGAACTTTTTATTGCTTTAAACGCGTTTTCAGCCCCTGATTGTACACTTAAGGTGAAAATGTCAAAATCTTCAAAATGAGCATAAGCACAATGAAATTAATGCTGGAATCATCTTCAGGATGCTAGAATACACTAAATACAGCAAAAATTTTGAGTCTACAACGTTTAGTTTAGGTGTGAGAGCCAAAATGAACTTTTTATTGCTTTAAACGCGTTTTCAGCCCCTGATTGTACACTTAAGGTGAAAATGTCAAAATCTTAAAAATGAGCATAAGCACAATGAAATTAATACTGGAATCATCTTCAGGATGCTAGAATACACTAAATACAGCAAAAATGTTGAGTCTACAACGTTTTGTTTAGGTGTGAGAGCCAAAATGAACTTTTTATGGCTTTAAATGCGTTTTCAGCCTGATTGTGCACTTTAGGTGAAAATGTCAAAATCTTCAAAATGAGCATAAGCACAATGAAATTAATGCTGGAATCATCTTCAGGGTGCTAGAATACACTAAATACAGCAAAAATTTTGAGTCTACAACGTTTAGTTTAGGTGTGAGAGCCAAAATGAACTTTTTATTGCTTTAAACGCGTTTTCAGCCCCTGATTGTACACTTAAGGTGAAAATGTCAAAATCTTCAAAATGAGCATAAGCACAATGAAATTAATGCTGGAATCATCTTCAGGATGCTAGAATACACTAAATACAGCAAAAATTTTGAGTCTACAACGTTTAGTTAAGGTGTGAGAGCCAAAATGAACTTTTTATTGCTTTAAACGCGTTTTCAGCCTGATTGTGCACTTTAGGTGAAAATGTCAAAATCTTAAAAATGAGCATAAGCACATTGAAATTAATGCTGGAATCATCTTCAGGATGCTAGAATACACTAAATACAGCAAAAATTTTGAGTCTACAACGTTTAGTTTAGGTGTGAGAGCCAAAATGAACTTTTTATTGCTTTAAACGCGTTTTCAGCCCCTGATTGTACACTTAAGGTGAAAATGTCAAAATCTTCAAAATGAGCATAAGCACAATGAAATTAATGCTGGAATCATCTTCAGGATGCTAGAATACACTAAATACAGCAAAAATGTTGAGTCTACAACGTTTTGTTTAGGTGTGAGAGCCAAAATGAACTTTTTATTGCTTTAAACGCGTTTTCAGCCCCTGATTGTACACTTAAGGTGAAAATGTCAAAATCTTCAAAATGAGCATAAGCACGATGAAATTAATGCTGGAATCATCTTCAGGATGCTAGAATACACTAAATACAGCAAAAATTTTGAGTCTACAACGTTTAGTTTAGGTGTGAGAGCCAAAATGAACTTTTTATGGCTTTAAATGCGTTTTCAGCCTGATTGTGCACTTTAGGTGAAAATGTCAAAATCTTCAAAATGAGCATAAGCACAATGAAATTAATGCTGGAATCATCTTCAGGATGCTAGAATACACTAAATACAGCAAAAATTTTAAGTCTACAACGTTTAGTTTAGGTGTGAGAGCCAAAATGAACTTTTTATTGCTTTAAACGCGTTTTCAGCCTGATTGTGCACTTTAGGTGAAAATGTCAAAATCTTAAAAATGAGCATAAGCACAATGAAATTAATGCTGGAATCATCTTCAGGATGCTAGAATACACTCAATACAGCAAAAATGTTGAGTCTACAACGTTTTGTTTAGGTGTGAGAGCCAAAATGAACTTTTTATGGCTTTAAATGCGTTTTCAGCCTGATTGTGCACTTTAGGTGAAAATGTCAAAATCTTCAAAATGAGCATAAGCACAATGAAATTAATGCTGGAATCATCTTCAGGGTGCTAGAATACACTAAATACAGCAAAAATTTTGAGTCTACAACGTTTAGTTTAGGTGTGAGAGCCAAAATGAACTTTTTATTGCTTTAAACGCGTTTTCAGCCCCTGATTGTACACTTAAGGTGAAAATGTCAAAATCTTCAAAATGAGCATAAGCACAATGAAATTAATGCTGGAATCATCTTCAGGATGCTAGAATACACTCAATACAGCAAAAATGTTGAGTCTACAACGTTTAGTTTAGGTGTGAGAGCCAAAATGAACTTTTTATTGCTTTAAACGCGTTTTCAGCCTGATTGTGCACTTTAGGTGAAAATGTCAAAATCTTAAAAATGAGCATAAGCACAATGAAATTAATGCTGGAATCATCTTCAGGATGCTAGAATACACTAAATACAGCAAAAATTTTGAGTCTACAACGTTTAGTTTAGGTGTGAGAGCCAAAATGAACTTTTTATTGCTTTAAACGCGTTTTCAGCCCCTGATTGTACACTTAAGGTGAAAATGTCAAAATCTTAAAAATGAGCATAAGCACAATGAAATTAATGCTGGAATCATCTTCAGGATGCTAGAATACACTAAATACAGCAAAAATGTTGAGTCTACAACGTTTTGTTTAGGTGTGAGAGCCAAAATGAACTTTTTATGGCTTTAAATGCGTTTTCAGCCTGATTGTGCACTTTAGGTGAAAATGTCAAAATCTTCAAAATGAGCATAAGCACAATGAAATTAATGCTGGAATCATCTTCAGGATGCTAGAATACACTAAATACAGCAAAAATTTTGAGTCTACAACGTTTAGTTTAGGTGTGAGAGCCAAAATGAACTTTTTATTGCTTTAAACGCGTTTTCAGCCCCTGATTGTACACTTAAGGTGAAAATGTCAAAATCTTCAAAATGAGCATAAGCACAATGAAATTAATGCTGGAATCATCTTCAGGATGCTAGAATACACTAAATACAGCAAAAATTTTGAGTCTACAACGTTTAGTTTAGGTGTGAGAGCCAAAATGAACTTTTTATTGCTTTAAACGCGTTTTCAGCCTGATTGTGCACTTTAGGTGAAAATGTCAAAATCTTAAAAATGAGCATAAGCACAATGAAATTAATGCTGGAATCATCTTCAGGATGCTAGAATACACTAAATACAGCAAAAATTTTGAGTCTACAACGTTTAGTTTAGGTGTGAGAGCCAAAATGAACTTTTTATTGCTTTAAACGCGTTTTCAGCCCCTGATTGTACACTTAAGGTGAAAATGTCAAAATCTTCAAAATGAGCATAAGCACAATGAAATTAATGCTGGAATCATCTTCAGGATGCTAGAATACACTAAATACAGCAAAAATGTTGAGTCTACAACGTTTTGTTTAGGTGTGAGAGCCAAAATGAACTTTTTATGGCTTTAAATGCGTTTTCAGCCTGATTGTGCACTTTAGGTGAAAATGTCAAAATCTTCAAAATGAGCATAAGCACAATGAAATTAATGCTGGAATCATCTTCAGGATGCTAGAATACACTAAATACAGCAAAAATTTTAAGTCTACAACGTTTAGTTTAGGTGTGAGAGCCAAAATGAACTTTTTATTGCTTTAAACGCGTTTTCAGCCTGATTGTGCACTTTAGGTGAAAATGTCAAAATCTTAAAAATGAGCATAAGCACAATGAAATTAATGCTGGAATCATCTTCAGGATGCTAGAATACACTCAATACAGCAAAAATTTTGAGTCTACAACGTTTAGTTTAGGTGTGAGAGCCAAAATGAACTTTTTATTGCTTTAAACGCGTTTTCAGCCCCTGATTGTACACTTAAGGTGAAAATGTCAAAATCTTCAAAATGAGCATAAGCACAATGAAATTAATGCTGGAATCATCTTCAGGATGCTAGAATACACTAAATACAGCAAAAATTTTGAGTCTACAACGTTTAGTTTAGGTGTGAGAGCCAAAATGAACTTTTTATTGCTTTAAACGCGTTTTCAGCCTGAGTGTGCACTTTAGGTGAAAATGTCAAAATCTTAAAAATGAGCATAAGCACAATGAAATTAATGCTGGAATCATCTTCAGGATGCTAGAATACACTAAATACAGCAAAAATTTTGAGTCTACAACGTTTAGTTTAGGTGTGAGAGCCAAAATGAACTTTTTATTGCTTTAAACGCGTTTTCAGCCCCTGATTGTACACTTAAGGTGAAAATGTCAAAATCTTAAAAATGAGCATAAGCACAATGAAATTAATGCTGGAATCATCTTCAGGATGCTAGAATACACTAAATACAGCAAAAATGTTGAGTCTACAACGTTTTGTTTAGGTGTGAGAGCCAAAATGAACTTTTTATGGCTTTAAATGCGTTTTCAGCCTGATTGTGCACTTTAGGTGAAAATGTCAAAATCTTAAAAATGAGCATAAGCACAATGAAATTAATGCTGGAATCATCTTCAGGATGCTAGAATACACTAAATACAGCAAAAATTTTGAGTCTACAACGTTTAGTTTAGGTGTGAGAGCCAAAATGAACTTTTTATTGCTTTAAACGCGTTTTCAGCCCCTGATTGTACACTTAAGGTGAAAATGTCAAAATCTTAAAAATGAGCATAAGCACAATGAAATTAATGCTGGAATCATCTCCAGGATGCTAGAATACACTAAATACAGCAAAAATTTTGAGTCTACAACGTTTAGTTTAGGTGTGAGAGCCAAAATGAACTTTTTATTGCTTTAAACGCGTTTTCAGCCCCTGATTGTACACTTAAGGTGAAAATGTCAAAATCTTAAAAATGAGCATAAGCACAATGAAATTAATGCTGGAATCATCTTCAGGATGCTAGAATACACTAAATACAGCAAAAATGTTGAGTCTACAACGTTTTGTTTAGGTGTGAGAGCCAAAATGAACTTTTTATGGCTTTAAATGCGTTTTCAGCCTGATTGTGCACTTTAGGTGAAAATGTCAAAATCTTCAAAATGAGCATAAGCACAATGAAATTAATGCTGGAATCATCTTCAGGATGCTAGAATACACTAAATACAGCAAAAATTTTGAGTCTACAACGTTTAGTTTAGGTGTGAGAGCCAAAATTAACTTTTTATTGCTTTAAACGCGTTTTCAGCCCCTGATTGTACACTTAAGGTGAAAATGTCAAAATCTTCAAAATGAGCATAAGCACAATGAAATTAATGCTGGAATCATCTTCAGGATGCTAGAATACACTAAATACAGCAAAAATTTTGAGTCTACAACGTTTAGTTTAGGTGTGAGAGCCAAAATGAACTTTTTATTGCTTTAAACGCGTTTTCAGCCTGATTGTGCACTTTAGGTGAAAATGTCAAAATCTTAAAAATGAGCATAAGCACAATGAAATTAATGCTGGAATCATCTTCAGGATGCTAGAATACACTAAATACAGCAAAAATTTTGAGTCTACAACGTTTAGTTTAGGTGTGAGAGCCAAAATGAACTTTTTATTGCTTTAAACGCGTTTTCAGCCCCTGATTGTACACTTAAGGTGAAAATGTCAAAATCTTCAAAATGAGCATAAGCACAATGAAATTAATGCTGGAATCATCTTCAGGATGCTAGAATACACTAAATACAGCAAAAATGTTGAGTCTACAACGTTTAGTTTAGGTGTGAGAGCCAAAATGAACTTTTTATTGCTTTAAACGCGTTTTCAGCCTGATTGTGCACTTAAGGTGAAAATGTCAAAATCCTAAAAATGAGCATAAGCACAATGAAATTAATGCTGGAATCATCTTCAGGATGCTAGAATACACTAAATACAGCAAAAAGTTTGAGTCTACAACGTTTAGTTTAGGTGTGAGAGCCAAAATGAACTTTTTATTGCTTTAAACGCGTTTTCAGCCCCTGATTGTACACTTAAGGTGAAAATGTCAAAATCTTAAAAATGAGCATAAGCACAATGAAATTAATGCTGGAATCATCTTCAGGATGCTAGAATACACTAAATACAGCAAAAAGTTTGAGTCTACAACGTTTAGTTTAGGTGTGAGAGCCAAAATGAACTTTTTATTGCTTTAAACGCGTTTTCAGCCTGATTGTGCACTTAAGGTGAAAATGTCAAAATCCTAAAAATGAGCATAAGCACAATGAAATTAATGCTGGAATCATCTTCAGGATGCTAGAATACACTAAATACAGCAAAAAGTTTGAGTCTACAACGTTTAGTTTAGGTGTGAGAGCCAAAATGAACTTTTTATTGCTTTAAACGCGTTTTCAGCCCCTGATTGTACACTTAAGGTGAAAATGTCAAAATCTTAAAAATGAGCATAAGCACAATGAAATTAATGCTGGAATCATCTTCAGGATGCTAGAATACACTAAATACAGCAAAAATTTTGAGTCTACAACGTTTAGTTTAGGTGTGAGAGCCAAAATGAACTTTTTATTGCTTTAAACGCGTTTTCAGCCCCTGATTGTACACTTAAGGTGAAAATGTCAAAATCTTAAAAATGAGCATAAGCACAATTAAATTTTTGCTGGAATCATCTTCAGGATGCTAGAATACACTAAATACAGCAAAAAGTTTGAGTCTACAACGTTTAGTTTAGGTGTGAGAGCCAAAATGAACTTTTTATTGCTTTAAACGCGTTTTCAGCCCCTGATTGTACACTTAAGGTGAAAATGTCAAAATCTTCAAAATGAGCATAAGCACAATGAAATTAATGCTGGAATCATCTTCAGGATGCTAGAATACACTAAATACAGCAAAAATTTTGAGTCTACAACGTTTAGTTTAGGTGTGAGAGCCAAAATGAACTTTTTATTGCTTTAAACGCGTTTTCAGCCTGATTGTGCACTTTAGGTGAAAATGTCAAAATCTTAAAAATGAGCATAAGCACAATGAAATTAATGCTGGAATCATGTTCAGGATGCTAGAATACACTAAATACAGCAACAATTTTGAGTCTACAACGTTTAGTTTAGGTGTGAGAGCCAAAATGAACTTTTTATTGCTTTAAACGCGTTTTCAGCCCCTGATTGTACACTTAAGGTGAAAATGTCAAAATCTTCAAAATGAGCATAAGCACAATGAAATTAATGCTGGAATCATCTTCAGGATGCTAGAATACACTAAATACAGCAAAAAATTTGAGTCTACAACGTTTAGTTTATGTGTGAGAGCCAAAATGAACTTTTTATTGCTTTAAACGCGTTTTCAGCCTGATTGTGCACTTTAGGTGAAAATGTCAAAATCTTAAAAATGAGCATAAGCACAATGAAATTAATGCTGGAATCATCTTCAGGATGCTAGAATACACTAAATACAGCAAAAATTTTGAGTCTACAACGTTTAGTTTAGGTGTGAGAGCCAAAATGAACTTTTTATTGCTTTAAACGCGTTTTCAGCCCCTGATTGTACATTTAAGGTGAAAATGTCAAAATCTTAAAAATGAGCATAAGCACAATGAAATTAATGCTGGAATCATCTTCAGGATGCTAGAATACACTAAATACAGCAAAAATTTTGAGTCTACAACGTTTAGTTTAGGTGTGAGAGCCAAAATGAACTTTTTATTGCTTTAAACGCGTTTTCAGCCCCTGATTGTACACTTAAGGTGAAAATGTCAAAATCTTCAAAATGAGCATAAGCACAATGAAATTAATGCTGGAATCATCTTCAGGATGCTAGAATACACTAAATACAGCAAAAATGTTGAGTCTACAACGTTTTGTTTAGGTGTGAGAGCCAAAATGAACTTTTTATGGCTTTAAATGCGTTTTCAGCCTGATTGTGCACTTTAGGTGAAAATGTCAAAATCTTCAAAATGAGCATAAGCACAATGAAATTAATGCTGGAATCATCTTCAGGATGCTAGAATACACTAAATACAGCAAAAATTTTGAGTCTACAACGTTTAGTTTAGGTGTGAGAGCCAAAATGAACTTTTTATTGCTTTAAACGCGTTTTCAGCCCCTGATTGTACACTTAAGGTGAAAATGTCAAAATCTTAAAAATGAGCATAAGCACAATGAAATTAATACTGGAATCATCTTCAGGATGCTAGAATACACTAAATACAGCAAAAATGTTGAGTCTACAACGTTTTGTTTAGGTGTGAGAGCCAAAATGAACTTTTTATGGCTTTAAATGCGTTTTCAGCCTGATTGTGCACTTTAGGTGAAAATGTCAAAATCTTCAAAATGAGCATAAGCACAATGAAATTAATGCTGGAATCATCTTCAGGGTGCTAGAATACACTAAATACAGCAAAAATTTTGAGTCTACAACGTTTAGTTTAGGTGTGAGAGCCAAAATGAACTTTTTATTGCTTTAAACGCGTTTTCAGCCCCTGATTGTACACTTAAGGTGAAAATGTCAAAATCTTCAAAATGAGCATAAGCACAATGAAATTAATGCTGGAATCATCTTCAGGATGCTAGAATACACTAAATACAGCAAAAATTTTGAGTCTACAACGTTTAGTTTAGGTGTGAGAGCCAAAATGAACTTTTTATTGCTTTAAACGCGTTTTCAGCCTGATTGTGCACTTTAGGTGAAAATGTCAAAATCTTAAAAATGAGCATAAGCACAATGAAATTAATGCTGGAATCATCTTCAGGATGCTAGAATACACTAAATACAGCAAAAATTTTGAGTCTACAACGTTTAGTTTAGGTGTGAGAGCCAAAATGAACTTTTTATTGCTTTAAACGCGTTTTCAGCCCCTGATTGTACACTTAAGGTGAAAATGTCAAAATCTTAAAAATGAGCATAAGCACAATGAAATTAATGCTGGAATCATCTTCAGGATGCTAGAATACACTAAATACAGCAAAAATGTTGAGTCTACAACGTTTTGTTTAGGTGTGAGAGCCAAAATGAACTTTTTATGGCTTTAAATGCGTTTTCAGCCTGATTGTGCACTTTAGGTGAAAATGTCAAAATCTTCAAAATGAGCATAAGCACAATGAAATTAATGCTGGAATCATCTTCAGGATGCTAGAATACACTAAATACAGCAAAAATTTTGAGTCTACAACGTTTAGTTTAGGTGTGAGAGCCAAAATGAACTTTTTATTGCTTTAAACGCGTTTTCAGCCCCTGATTGTACACTTAAGGTGAAAATGTCAAAATCTTCAAAATGAGCATAAGCACAATGAAATTAATGCTGGAATCATCTTCAGGATGCTAGAATACACTAAATACAGCAAAAATTTTGAGTCTACAACGTTTAGTTTAGGTGTGAGAGCCAAAATGAACTTTTTATTGCTTTAAACGCGTTTTCAGCCTGATTGTGCACTTTAGGTGAAAATGTCAAAATCTTAAAAATGAGCATAAGCACAATGAAATTAATGCTGGAATCATCTTCAGGATGCTAGAATACACTAAATACAGCAAAAATTTTGAGTCTACAACGTTTAGTTTGGGTGTGAGAGCCAAAATGAACTTTTTATTGCTTTAAACGCGTTTTCAGCCCCTGATTGTACACTTAAGGTGAAAATGTCAAAATCTTCAAAATGAGCATAAGCACAATGAAATTAATGCTGGAATCATCTTCAGGATGCTAGAATACACTAAATACAGCAAAAATGTTGAGTCTACAACGTTTTGTTTAGGTGTGAGAGCCAAAATGAACTTTTTATTGCTTTAAACGCGTTTTCAGCCCCTGATTGTACACTTAAGGTGAAAATGTCAAAATCTTCAAAATGAGCATAAGCACGATGAAATTAATGCTGGAATCATCTTCAGGATGCTAGAATACACTAAATACAGCAAAAATTTTGAGTCTACAACGTTTAGTTTAGGTGTGAGAGCCAAAATGAACTTTTTATGGCTTTAAATGCGTTTTCAGCCTGATTGTGCACTTTAGGTGAAAATGTCAAAATCTTCAAAATGAGCATAAGCACAATGAAATTAATGCTGGAATCATCTTCAGGATGCTAGAATACACTAAATACAGCAAAAATTTTAAGTCTACAACGTTTAGTTTAGGTGTGAGAGCCAAAATGAACTTTTTATTGCTTTCAACGCGTTTTCAGCCTGATTGTGCACTTTAGGTGAAAATGTCAAAATCTTCAAAATGAGCATAAGCACAATGAAATTAATGCTGGAATCATCTTCAGGATGCTAGAATACACTAAATACAGCAAAAATTTTGAGTCTACAACGTTTAGTTTAGGTGTGAGAGCCAAAATGAACTTTTTATTGCTTTAAACGCGTTTTCAGCCCCTGATTGTACACTTAAGGTGAAAATGTCAAAATCTTCAAAATGAGCATAAGCACAATGAAATTAATGCTGGAATCATCTTCAGGATGCTAGAATACACTAAATACAGCAAAAATTTTGAGTCTACAACGTTTAGTTTAGGTGTGAGAGCCAAAATGAACTTTTTATTGCTTTAAACGCGTTTTCAGCCTGAGTGTGCACTTTAGGTGAAAATGTCAAAATCTTAAAAATGAGCATAAGCACAATGAAATTAATGCTGGAATCATCTTCAGGATGCTAGAATACACTAAATACAGCAAAAATTTTGAGTCTACAACGTTTAGTTTAGGTGTGAGAGCCAAAATGAACTTTTTATTGCTTTAAACGCGTTTTCAGCCCCTGATTGTACACTTAAGGTGAAAATGTCAAAATCTTAAAAATGAGCATAAGCACAATGAAATTAATGCTGGAATCATCTTCAGGATGCTAGAATACACTAAATACAGCAAAAATGTTGAGTCTACAACGTTTTGTTTAGGTGTGAGAGCCAAAATGAACTTTTTATGGCTTTAAATGCGTTTTCAGCCTGATTGTGCACTTTAGGTGAAAATGTCAAAATCTTAAAAATGAGCATAAGCACAATGAAATTAATGCTGGAATCATCTTCAGGATGCTAGAATACACTAAATACAGCAAAAATTTTGAGTCTACAACGTTTAGTTTAGGTGTGAGAGCCAAAATGAACTTTTTATTGCTTTAAACGCGTTTTCAGCCCCTGATTGTACACTTAAGGTGAAAATGTCAAAATCTTAAAAATGAGCATAAGCACAATGAAATTAATGCTGGAATCATCTCCAGGATGCTAGAATACACTAAATACAGCAAAAATTTTGAGTCTACAACGTTTAGTTTAGGTGTGAGAGCCAAAATGAACTTTTTATTGCTTTAAACGCGTTTTCAGCCCCTGATTGTACACTTAAGGTGAAAATGTCAAAATCTTAAAAATGAGCATAAGCACAATGAAATTAATGCTGGAATCATCTTCAGGATGCTAGAATACACTAAATACAGCAAAAATGTTGAGTCTACAACGTTTTGTTTAGGTGTGAGAGCCAAAATGAACTTTTTATGGCTTTAAATGCGTTTTCAGCCTGATTGTGCACTTTAGGTGAAAATGTCAAAATCTTCAAAATGAGCATAAGCACAATGAAATTAATGCTGGAATCATCTTCAGGATGCTAGAATACACTAAATACAGCAAAAATTTTGAGTCTACAACGTTTAGTTTAGGTGTGAGAGCCAAAATTAACTTTTTATTGCTTTAAACGCGTTTTCAGCCCCTGATTGTACACTTAAGGTGAAAATGTCAAAATCTTCAAAATGAGCATAAGCACAATGAAATTAATGCTGGAATCATCTTCAGGATGCTAGAATACACTAAATACAGCAAAAATGTTGAGTCTACAACGTTTTGTTTAGGTGTGAGAGCCAAAATGAACTTTTTATTGCTTTAAACGCGTTTTCAGCCTGATTGTGCACTTAAGGTGAAAATGTCAAAATCCTAAAAATGAGCATAAGCACAATGAAATTAATGCTGGAATCATCTTCAGGATGCTAGAATACACTAAATACAGCAAAAAGTTTGAGTCTACAACGTTTAGTTTAGGTGTGAGAGCCAAAATGAACTTTTTATTGCTTTAAACGCGTTTTCAGCCCCTGATTGTACACTTAAGGTGAAAATGTCAAAATCTTAAAAATGAGCATAAGCACAATGAAATTAATGCTGGAATCATCTTCAGGATGCTAGAATACACTAAATACAGCAAAAAGTTTGAGTCTACAACGTTTAGTTTAGGTGTGAGAGCCAAAATGAACTTTTTATTGCTTTAAACGCGTTTTCAGCCCCTGATTGTACACTTAAGGTGAAAATGTCAAAATCTTAAAAATGAGCATAAGCACAATTAAATTTTTGCTGGAATCATCTTCAGGATGCTAGAATACACTAAATACAGCAAAAAGTTTGAGTCTACAACGTTTAGTTTAGGTGTGAGAGCCAAAATGAACTTTTTATTGCTTTAAACGCGTTTTCAGCCCCTGATTGTACACTTAAGGTGAAAATGTCAAAATCTTAAAAATGAGCATAAGCACAATGAAATTAATGCTGGAATCATCTTCAGGATGCTAGAATACACTAAATACAGCAAAAATTTTGAGTCTACAAGGTTTAGTTTAGGTGTGAGAGCCAAAATGAACTTTTTATTGCTTTAAACGCGTTTTCAGCCTGATTGTGCACTTTAGGTGAAAATGTCAAAATCTTAAAAATGAGCATAAGCACAATGAAATTAATGCTGGAATCATCTTCAGGATGCTAGAATACACTAAATACAGCAAAAATTTTGAGTCTACAACGTTTAGTTTAGGTGTGAGAGCCAAAATGAACTTTTTATTGCTTTAAACGCGTTTTCAGCCCCTGATTGTACACTTAAGGTGAAAATGTCAAAATCTTCAAAATGAGCATAAGCACAATGAAATTAATGCTGGAATCATCTTCAGGATGCTAGAATACACTAAATACAGCAAAAATGTTGAGTCTACAACGTTTTGTTTAGGTGTGAGAGCCAAAATGAACTTTTTATGGCTTTAAATGCGTTTTCAGCCTGATTGTGCACTTTAGGTGAAAATGTCAAAATCTTCAAAATGAGCATAAGCACAATGAAATTAATGCTGGAATCATCTTCAGGATGCTAGAATACACTAAATACAGCAAAAATTTTGAGTCTACAACGTTTAGTTTAGGTGTGAGAGCCAAAATGAACTTTTTATTGCTTTAAACGCGTTTTCAGCCTGATTGTGCACTTTAGGTGAAAATGTCAAAATCTTAAAAATGAGCATAAGCACAATGAAAGTAATGCTGGAATCATCTTCAGGATGCTAGAATACACTAAATACAGCAAAAATTTTGAGTCTACAACGTTTAGTTTAGGTGTGAGAGCCAAAATGAACTTTTTATTGCTTTAAACGCGTTTTCAGCCCCTGATTGTACACTTAGGGTGAAAATGTCAAAATCTTCAAAATGAGCATAAGCACAATGAAATTAATGCTGGAATCATCTTCAGGATGCTAGAATACACTAAATACAGCAAAAATTTTGAGTCTACAACGTTTAGTTTAGGTGTGAGAGCCAAAATGAACTTTTTATTGCTTTAAACGCGTTTTCAGCCTGATTGTGCACTTAAGGTGAAAATGTCAAAATCTTAAAAATGAGCATAAGCACAATGAAATTAATGCTGGAATCATGTTCAGGATGCTAGAATACACTAAATACAGCAACAATTTTGAGTCTACAACGTTTAGTTTAGGTGTGAGAGCCAAAATGAACTTTTTATTGCTTTAAACGCGTTTTCAGCCCCTGATTGTACACTTAAGGTGAAAATGTCAAAATCTTCAAAATGAGCATAAGCACAATGAAATTAATGCTGGAATCATCTTCAGGATGCTAGAATACACTAAATACAGCAAAAAATTTGAGTCTACAACGTTTAGTTTATGTGTGAGAGCCAAAATGAACTTTTTATTGCTTTAAACGCGTTTTCAGCCTGATTGTGCACTTTAGGTGAAAATGTCAAAATCTTAAAAATGAGCATAAGCACAATGAAATTAATGCTGGAATCATCTTCAGGATGCTAGAATACACTAAATACAGCAAAAATTTTGAGTCTACAACGTTTAGTTTAGGTGTGAGAGCCAAAATGAACTTTTTATTGCTTTAAACGCGTTTTCAGCCCCTGATTGTACATTTAAGGTGAAAATGTCAAAATCTTAAAAATGAGCATAAGCACAATGAAATTAATGCTGGAATCATCTTCAGGATGCTAGAATACACTAAATACAGCAAAAATTTTGAGTCTACAACGTTTAGTTTAGGTGTGAGAGCCAAAATGAACTTTTTATTGCTTTAAACGCGTTTTCAGCCCCTGATTGTACACTTAAGGTGAAAATGTCAAAATCTTAAAAATGAGCATAAGCACAATGAAATTAATACTGGAATCATCTTCAGGATGCTAGAATACACTAAATACAGCAAAAATGTTGAGTCTACAACGTTTTGTTTAGGTGTGAGAGCCAAAATGAACTTTTTATGGCTTTAAATGCGTTTTCAGCCTGATTGTGCACTTTAGGTGAAAATGTCAAAATCTTCAAAATGAGCATAAGCACAATGAAATTAATGCTGGAATCATCTTCAGGGTGCTAGAATACACTAAATACAGCAAAAATTTTGAGTCTACAACGTTTAGTTTAGGTGTGAGAGCCAAAATGAACTTTTTATTGCTTTAAACGCGTTTTCAGCCCCTGATTGTACACTTAAGGTGAAAATGTCAAAATCTTCAAAATGAGCATAAGCACAATGAAATTAATGCTGGAATCATCTTCAGGATGCTAGAATACACTAAATACAGCAAAAATTTTGAGTCTACAACGTTTAGTTTAGGTGTGAGAGCCAAAATGAACTTTTTATTGCTTTAAACGCGTTTTCAGCCTGATTGTGCACTTTAGGTGAAAATGTCAAAATCTTAAAAATGAGCATAAGCACAATGAAATTAATGCTGGAATCATCTTCAGGATGCTAGAATACACTAAATACAGCAAAAATTTTGAGTCTACAACGTTTAGTTTAGGTGTGAGAGCCAAAATGAACTTTTTATTGCTTTAAACGCGTTTTCAGCCCCTGATTGTACACTTAAGGTGAAAATGTCAAAATCTTAAAAATGAGCATAAGCACAATGAAATTAATGCTGGAATCATCTTCAGGATGCTAGAATACACTAAATACAGCAAAAATGTTGAGTCTACAACGTTTTGTTTAGGTGTGAGAGCCAAAATGAACTTTTTATGGCTTTAAATGCGTTTTCAGCCTGATTGTGCACTTTAGGTGAAAATGTCAAAATCTTCAAAATGAGCATAAGCACAATGAAATTAATGCTGGAATCATCTTCAGGATGCTAGAATACACTAAATACAGCAAAAATTTTGAGTCTACAACGTTTAGTTTAGGTGTGAGAGCCAAAATGAACTTTTTATTGCTTTAAACGCGTTTTCAGCCCCTGATTGTACACTTAAGGTGAAAATGTCAAAATCTTCAAAATGAGCATAAGCACAATGAAATTAATGCTGGAATCATCTTCAGGATGCTAGAATACACTAAATACAGCAAAAATTTTGAGTCTACAACGTTTAGTTTAGGTGTGAGAGCCAAAATGAACTTTTTATTGCTTTAAACGCGTTTTCAGCCTGATTGTGCACTTTAGGTGAAAATGTCAAAATCTTAAAAATGAGCATAAGCACAATGAAATTAATGCTGGAATCATCTTCAGGATGCTAGAATACACTAAATACAGCAAAAATTTTGAGTCTACAACGTTTAGTTTGGGTGTGAGAGCCAAAATGAACTTTTTATTGCTTTAAACGCGTTTTCAGCCCCTGATTGTACACTTAAGGTGAAAATGTCAAAATCTTCAAAATGAGCATAAGCACAATGAAATTAATGCTGGAATCATCTTCAGGATGCTAGAATACACTAAATACAGCAAAAATGTTGAGTCTACAACGTTTTGTTTAGGTGTGAGAGCCAAAATGAACTTTTTATTGCTTTAAACGCGTTTTCAGCCCCTGATTGTACACTTAAGGTGAAAATGTCAAAATCTTCAAAATGAGCATAAGCACGATGAAATTAATGCTGGAATCATCTTCAGGATGCTAGAATACACTAAATACAGCAAAAATTTTGAGTCTACAACGTTTAGTTTAGGTGTGAGAGCCAAAATGAACTTTTTATGGCTTTAAATGCGTTTTCAGCCTGATTGTGCACTTTAGGTGAAAATGTCAAAATCTTCAAAATGAGCATAAGCACAATGAAATTAATGCTGGAATCATCTTCAGGATGCTAGAATACACTAAATACAGCAAAAATTTTAAGTCTACAACGTTTAGTTTAGGTGTGAGAGCCAAAATGAACTTTTTATTGCTTTCAACGCGTTTTCAGCCTGATTGTGCACTTTAGGTGAAAATGTCAAAATCTTAAAAATAAGCATAAGCACAATGAAATTAATGCTGGAATCATCTTCAGGATGCTAGAATACACTAAATACAGCAAAAATTTTGAGTCTACAACGTTTAGTTTAGGTGTGAGAGCCAAAATGAACTTTTTATTGCTTTAAACGCGTTTTCAGCCCCTGATTGTACACTTAAGGTGAAAATGTCAAAATCTTCAAAATGAGCATAAGCACAATGAAATTAATGCTGGAATCATCTTCAGGATGCTAGAATACACTAAATACAGCAAAAATTTTGAGTCTACAACGTTTAGTTTAGGTGTGAGAGCCAAAATGAACTTTTTATTGCTTTAAACGCGTTTTCAGCCTGAGTGTGCACTTTAGGTGAAAATGTCAAAATCTTAAAAATGAGCATAAGCACAATGAAATTAATGCTGGAATCATCTTCAGGATGCTAGAATACACTAAATACAGCAAAAATTTTGAGTCTACAACGTTTAGTTTAGGTGTGAGAGCCAAAATGAACTTTTTATTGCTTTAAACGCGTTTTCAGCCCCTGATTGTACACTTAAGGTGAAAATGTCAAAATCTTAAAAATGAGCATAAGCACAATGAAATTAATGCTGGAATCATCTTCAGGATGCTAGAATACACTAAATACAGCAAAAATGTTGAGTCTACAACGTTTTGTTTAGGTGTGAGAGCCAAAATGAACTTTTTATGGCTTTAAATGCGTTTTCAGCCTGATTGTGCACTTTAGGTGAAAATGTCAAAATCTTAAAAATGAGCATAAGCACAATGAAATTAATGCTGGAATCATCTTCAGGATGCTAGAATACACTAAATACAGCAAAAATTTTGAGTCTACAACGTTTAGTTTAGGTGTGAGAGCCAAAATGAACTTTTTATTGCTTTAAACGCGTTTTCAGCCCCTGATTGTACACTTAAGGTGAAAATGTCAAAATCTTAAAAATGAGCATAAGCACAATGAAATTAATGCTGGAATCATCTCCAGGATGCTAGAATACACTAAATACAGCAAAAATTTTGAGTCTACAACGTTTAGTTTAGGTGTGAGAGCCAAAATGAACTTTTTATTGCTTTAAACGCGTTTTCAGCCCCTGATTGTACACTTAAGGTGAAAATGTCAAAATCTTAAAAATGAGCATAAGCACAATGAAATTAATGCTGGAATCATCTTCAGGATGCTAGAATACACTAAATACAGCAAAAATGTTGAGTCTACAACGTTTTGTTTAGGTGTGAGAGCCAAAATGAACTTTTTATGGCTTTAAATGCGTTTTCAGCCTGATTGTGCACTTTAGGTGAAAATGTCAAAATCTTCAAAATGAGCATAAGCACAATGAAATTAATGCTGGAATCATCTTCAGGATGCTAGAATACACTAAATACAGCAAAAATTTTGAGTCTACAACGTTTAGTTTAGGTGTGAGAGCCAAAATTAACTTTTTATTGCTTTAAACGCGTTTTCAGCCCCTGATTGTACACTTAAGGTGAAAATGTCAAAATCTTCAAAATGAGCATAAGCACAATGAAATTAATGCTGGAATCATCTTCAGGATGCTAGAATACACTAAATACAGCAAAAATTTTGAGTCTACAACGTTTAGTTTAGGTGTGAGAGCCAAAATGAACTTTTTATTGCTTTAAACGCGTTTTCAGCCTGATTGTGCACTTTAGGTGAAAATGTCAAAATCTTAAAAATGAGCATAAGCACAATGAAATTAATGCTGGAATCATCTTCAGGATGCTAGAATACACTAAATACAGCAAAAATTTTGAGTCTACAACGTTTAGTTTAGGTGTGAGAGCCAAAATGAACTTTTTATTGCTTTAAACGCGTTTTCAGCCCCTGATTGTACACTTAAGGTGAAAATGTCAAAATCTTCAAAATGAGCATAAGCACAATGAAATTAATGCTGGAATCATCTGCAGGATGCTAGAATACACTAAATACAGCAAAAATGTTGAGTCTACAACGTTTTGTTTAGGTGTGAGAGCCAAAATGAACTTTTTATGGCTTTAAATGCGTTTTCAGCCTGATTGTGCACTTTAGGTGAAAATGTCAAAATCTTCAAAATGAGCATAAGCACAATGAAATTAATGCTGGAATCATCTTCAGGATGCTAGAATACACTAAATACAGCAAAAATTTTGAGTCTACAACGTTTAGTTTAGGTGTGAGAGCCAAAATGAACTTTTTATTGCTTTAAACGCGTTTTCAGCCCCTGATTGTACACTTAAGGTGAAAATGTCAAAATCTTCAAAATGAGCATAAGCACGATGAAATTAATGCTGGAATCATCTTCAGGATGCTAGAATACACTAAATACAGCAAAAATTTTGAGTCTACAACGTTTAGTTTAGGTGTGAGAGCCAAAATGAACTTTTTATGGCTTTAAATGCGTTTTCAGCCTGATTGTGCACTTTAGGTGAAAATGTCAAAATCTTCAAAATGAGCATAAGCACAATGAAATTAATGCTGGAATCATCTTCAGGATGCTAGAATACACTAAATACAGCAAAAATTTTAAGTCTACAACGTTTAGTTTAGGTGTGAGAGCCAAAATGAACTTTTTATTGCTTTAAACGCGTTTTCAGCCTGATTGTGCACTTTAGGTGAAAATGTCAAAATCTTAAAAATGAGCATAAGCACAATGAAATTAATGCTGGAATCATCTTCAGGATGCTAGAATACACTAAATACAGCAAAAATTTTGAGTCTACAACGTTTAGTTTAGGTGTGAGAGCCAAAATGAACTTTTTATTGCTTTAAACGCGTTTTCAGCCCCTGATTGTACACTTAAGGTGAAAATGTCAAAATCTTCAAAATGAGCATAAGCACAATGAAATTAATGCTGGAATCATCTTCAGGATGCTAGAATACACTAAATACAGCAAAAATTTTGAGTCTACAACGTTTAGTTTAGGTGTGAGAGCCAAAATGAACTTTTTATTGCTTTAAACGCGTTTTCAGCCTGAGTGTGCACTTTAGGTGAAAATGTCAAAATCTTAAAAATGAGCATAAGCACAATGAAATTAATGCTGGAATCATCTTCAGGATGCTAGAATACACTAAATACAGCAAAAATTTTGAGTCTACAACGTTTAGTTTAGGTGTGAGAGCCAAAATGAACTTTTTATTGCTTTAAACGCGTTTTCAGCCCCTGATTGTACACTTAAGGTGAAAATGTCAAAATCTTAAAAATGAGCATAAGCACAATGAAATTAATGCTGGAATCATCTTCAGGATGCTAGAATACACTAAATACAGCAAAAATTTTGAGTCTACAACGTTTAGTTTAGGTGTGAGAGCCAAAATGAACTTTTTATTGCTTTAAACGCGTTTTCAGCCTGATTGTGCACTTTAGGTGAAAATGTCAAAATCTTAAAAATGAGCATAAGCACAATGAAATTAATGCTGGAATCATCTTCAGGATGCTAGAATACACTAAATACAGCAAAAATTTTGAGTCTACAACGTTTAGTTTAGGTGTGAGAGCCAAAATGAACTTTTTATTGCTTTAAACGCGTTTTCAGCCCCTGATTGTACACTTAAGGTGAAAATGTCAAAATCTTAAAAATGAGCATAAGCACAATGAAATTAATGCTGGAATCATCTCCAGGATGCTAGAATACACTAAATACAGCAAAAATTTTGAGTCTACAACGTTTAGTTTAGGTGTGAGAGCCAAAATGAACTTTTTATTGCTTTAAACGCGTTTTCAGCCCCTGATTGTACACTTAAGGTGAAAATGTCAAAATCTTAAAAATGAGCATAAGCACAATGAAATTAATGCTGGAATCATCTTCAGGATGCTAGAATACACTAAATACAGCAAAAATGTTGAGTCTACAACGTTTTGTTTAGGTGTGAGAGCCAAAATGAACTTTTTATGGCTTAAATGCGTTTTCAGCCTGATTGTGCACTTTAGGTGAAAATGTCAAAATCTTCAAAATGAGCATAAGCACAATGAAATTAATGCTGGAATCATCTTCAGGGTGCTAGAATACACTAAATACAGCAAAAATTTTGAGTCTACAACGTTTAGTTTAGGTGTGAGAGCCAAAATGAACTTTTTATTGCTTTAAACGCGTTTTCAGCCCCTGATTGTACACTTAAGGTGAAAATGTCAAAATCTTCAAAATGAGCATAAGCACAATGAAATTAATGCTGGAATCATCTTCAGGATGCTAGAATACACTAAATACAGCAAAAATTTTGAGTCTACAACGTTTAGTTTAGGTGTGAGAGCCAAAATGAACTTTTTATTGCTTTAAACGCGTTTTCAGCCTGATTGTGCACTTTAGGTGAAAATGTCAAAATCTTAAAAATGAGCATAAGCACAATGAAATTAATGCTGGA
Organism: Vanacampus margaritifer; assembly: GCF_051991255.1. Lineage (NCBI taxonomy): Eukaryota > Metazoa > Chordata > Actinopteri > Syngnathiformes > Syngnathidae > Vanacampus > Vanacampus margaritifer. The sequence continues at coordinate 685,012 of NW_027520743.1, read as the reverse complement.
ATCATCTTCAGGATGCTAGAATACACTAAATACAGCAAAAATTTTGAGTCTACAACGTTTAGTTTAGGTGTGAGAGCCAAAATGAACTTTTTATTGCTTTAAACGCGTTTTCAGCCCCTGATTGTACACTTAAGGTGAAAATGTCAAAATCTTAAAAATGAGCATAAGCACAATGAAATTAATGCTGGAATCATCTTCAGGATGCTAGAATACACTAAATACAGCAAAAATTTTGAGTCTACAACGTTTAGTTTAGGTGTGAGAGCCAAAATGAACTTTTTATGGCTTTAAATGCGTTTTCAGCCTGATTGTGCACTTTAGGTGAAAATGTCAAAATCTTCAAAATGAGCATAAGCACAATGAAATTAATGCTGGAATCATCTTCAGGATGCTAGAATACACTAAATACAGCAAAAATTTTAAGTCTACAACGTTTAGTTTAGGTGTGAGAGCCAAAATGAACTTTTTATTGCTTTCAACGCGTTTTCAGCCTGATTGTGCACTTTAGGTGAAAATGTCAAAATCTTAAAAATAAGCATAAGCACAATGAAATTAATGCTGGAATCATCTTCAGGATGCTAGAATACACTAAATACAGCAAAAATTTTGAGTCTACAACGTTTAGTTTAGGTGTGAGAGCCAAAATGAACTTTTTATTGCTTTAAACGCGTTTTCAGCCCCTGATTGTACACTTAAGGTGAAAATGTCAAAATCTTCAAAATGAGCATAAGCACAATGAAATTAATGCTGGAATCATCTTCAGGATGCTAGAATACACTAAATACAGCAAAAATTTTGAGTCTACAACGTTTAGTTTAGGTGTGAGAGCCAAAATGAACTTTTTATTGCTTTAAACGCGTTTTCAGCCTGAGTGTGCACTTTAGGTGAAAATGTCAAAATCTTAAAAATGAGCATAAGCACAATGAAATTAATGCTGGAATCATCTTCAGGATGCTAGAATACACTAAATACAGCAAAAATTTTGAGTCTACAACGTTTAGTTTAGGTGTGAGAGCCAAAATGAACTTTTTATTGCTTTAAACGCGTTTTCAGCCCCTGATTGTACACTTAAGGTGAAAATGTCAAAATCTTAAAAATGAGCATAAGCACAATGAAATTAATGCTGGAATCATCTTCAGGATGCTAGAATACACTAAATACAGCAAAAATGTTGAGTCTACAACGTTTTGTTTAGGTGTGAGAGCCAAAATGAACTTTTTATGGCTTTAAATGCGTTTTCAGCCTGATTGTGCACTTTAGGTGAAAATGTCAAAATCTTAAAAATGAGCATAAGCACAATGAAATTAATGCTGGAATCATCTTCAGGATGCTAGAATACACTAAATACAGCAAAAATTTTGAGTCTACAACGTTTAGTTTAGGTGTGAGAGCCAAAATGAACTTTTTATTGCTTTAAACGCGTTTTCAGCCCCTGATTGTACACTTAAGGTGAAAATGTCAAAATCTTAAAAATGAGCATAAGCACAATGAAATTAATGCTGGAATCATCTCCAGGATGCTAGAATACACTAAATACAGCAAAAATTTTGAGTCTACAACGTTTAGTTTAGGTGTGAGAGCCAAAATGAACTTTTTATTGCTTTAAACGCGTTTTCAGCCCCTGATTGTACACTTAAGGTGAAAATGTCAAAATCTTAAAAATGAGCATAAGCACAATGAAATTAATGCTGGAATCATCTTCAGGATGCTAGAATACACTAAATACAGCAAAAATGTTGAGTCTACAACGTTTTGTTTAGGTGTGAGAGCCAAAATGAACTTTTTATGGCTTTAAATGCGTTTTCAGCCTGATTGTGCACTTTAGGTGAAAATGTCAAAATCTTCAAAATGAGCATAAGCACAATGAAATTAATGCTGGAATCATCTTCAGGATGCTAGAATACACTAAATACAGCAAAAATTTTGACTCTACAACGTTTAGTTTAGGTGTGAGAGCCAAAATTAACTTTTTATTGCTTTAAACGCGTTTTCAGCCCCTGATTGTACACTTAAGGTGAAAATGTCAAAATCTTCAAAATGAGCATAAGCACAATGAAATTATTGCTGGAATCATCTTCAGGATGCTAGAATACACTAAATACAGCAAAAATTTTGAGTCTACAACGTTTAGTTTAGGTGTGAGAGCCAAAATGAACTTTTTATTGCTTTAAACGCGTTTTCAGCCTGATTGTGCACTTTAGGTGAAAATGTCAAAATCTTAAAAATGAGCATAAGCACAATGAAATTAATGCTGGAATCATCTTCAGGATGCTAGAATACACTAAATACAGCAAAAATTTTGAGTCTACAACGTTTAGTTTAGGTGTGAGAGCCAAAATGAACTTTTTATTGCTTTAAACGCGTTTTCAGCCCCTGATTGTACACTTAAGGTGAAAATGTCAAAATCTTCAAAATGAGCATAAGCACAATGAAATTAATGCTGGAATCATCTGCAGGATGCTAGAATACACTAAATACAGCAAAAATGTTGAGTCTACAACGTTTTGTTTAGGTGTGAGAGCCAAAATGAACTTTTTATGGCTTTAAATGCGTTTTCAGCCTGATTGTGCACTTTAGGTGAAAATGTCAAAATCTTCAAAATGAGCATAAGCACAATGAAATTAATGCTGGAATCATCTTCAGGATGCTAGAATACACTAAATACAGCAAAAATTTTGAGTCTACAACGTTTAGTTTAGGTGTGAGAGCCAAAATGAACTTTTTATTGCTTTAAACGCGTTTTCAGCCCCTGATTGTACACTTAAGGTGAAAATGTCAAAATCTTCAAAATGAGCATAAGCACGATGAAATTAATGCTGGAATCATCTTCAGGATGCTAGAATACACTAAATACAGCAAAAATTTTGAGTCTACAACGTTTAGTTTAGGTGTGAGAGCCAAAATGAACTTTTTATGGCTTTAAATGCGTTTTCAGCCTGATTGTGCACTTTAGGTGAAAATGTCAAAATCTTCAAAATGAGCATAAGCACAATGAAATTAATGCTGGAATCATCTTCAGGATGCTAGAATACACTAAATACAGCAAAAATTTTAAGTCTACAACGTTTAGTTTAGGTGTGAGAGCCAAAATGAACTTTTTATTGCTTTAAACGCGTTTTCAGCCTGATTGTGCACTTTAGGTGAAAATGTCAAAATCTTAAAAATGAGCATAAGCACAATGAAATTAATGCTGGAATCATCTTCAGGATGCTAGAATACACTAAATACAGCAAAAATTTTGAGTCTACAACGTTTAGTTTAGGTGTGAGAGCCAAAATGAACTTTTTATTGCTTTAAACGCGTTTTCAGCCCCTGATTGTACACTTAAGGTGAAAATGTCAAAATCTTCAAAATGAGCATAAGCACAATGAAATTAATGCTGGAATCATCTTCAGGATTCTAGAATACACTAAATACAGCAAAAATTTTGAGTCTACAACGTTTAGTTTAGGTGTGAGAGCCAAAATGAACTTTTTATTGCTTTAAACGCGTTTTCAGCCTGAGTGTGCACTTTAGGTGAAAATGTCAAAATCTTAAAAATGAGCATAAGCACAATGAAATTAATGCTGGAATCATCTTCAGGATGCTAGAATACACTAAATACAGCAAAAATTTTGAGTCTACAACGTTTAGTTTAGGTGTGAGAGCCAAAATGAACTTTTTATTGCTTTAAACGCGTTTTCAGCCCCTGATTGTACACTTAAGGTGAAAATGTCAAAATCTTAAAAATGAGCATAAGCACAATGAAATTAATGCTGGAATCATCTTCAGGATGCTAGAATACACTAAATACAGCAAAAAAGTTGAGTCTACAACGTTTTGTTTAGGTGTGAGAGCCAAAATGAACTTTTTATGGCTTTAAATGCGTTTTCAGCCTGATTGTGCACTTTAGGTGAAAATGTCAAAATCTTAAAAATGAGCATAAGCACAATGAAATTAATGCTGGAATCATCTTCAGGATGCTAGAATACACTAAATACAGCAAAAATTTTGAGTCTACAACGTTTAGTTTAGGTGTGAGAGCCAAAATGAACTTTTTATTGCTTTAAACGCGTTTTCAGCCCCTGATTGTACACTTAAGGTGAAAATGTCAAAATCTTAAAAATGAGCATAAGCACAATGAAATTAATGCTGGAATCATCTCCAGGATGCTAGAATACACTAAATACAGCAAAAATTTTGAGTCTACAACGTTTAGTTTAGGTGTGAGAGCCAAAATGAACTTTTTATTGCTTTAAACGCGTTTTCAGCCCCTGATTGTACACTTAAGGTGAAAATGTCAAAATCTTAAAAATGAGCATAAGCACAATGAAATTAATGCTGGAATCATCTTCAGGATGCTAGAATACACTAAATACAGCAAAAATGTTGAGTCTACAACGTTTTGTTTAGGTGTGAGAGCCAAAATGAACTTTTTATGGCTTAAATGCGTTTTCAGCCTGATTGTGCACTTTAGGTGAAAATGTCAAAATCTTCAAAATGAGCATAAGCACAATGAAATTAATGCTGGAATCATCTTCAGGATGCTAGAATACACTAAATACAGCAAAAATTTTGAGTCTACAACGTTTAGTTTAGGTGTGAGAGCCAAAATTAACTTTTTATTGCTTTAAACGCGTTTTCAGCCCCTGATTGTACACTTAAGGTGAAAATGTCAAAATCTTCAAAATGAGCATAAGCACAATGAAATTAATGCTGGAATCATCTTCAGGATGCTAGAATACACTAAATACAGCAAAAATTTTGAGTCTACAACGTTTAGTTTAGGTGTGAGAGCCAAAATGAACTTTTTATTGCTTTAAACGCGTTTTCAGCCTGATTGTGCACTTTAGGTGAAAATGTCAAAATCTTAAAAATGAGCATAAGCACAATGAAATTAATGCTGGAATCATCTTCAGGATGCTAGAATACACTAAATACAGCAAAAATTTTGAGTCTACAACGTTTAGTTTAGGTGTGAGAGCCAAAATGAACTTTTTATTGCTTTAAACGCGTTTTCAGCCCCTGATTGTACACTTAAGGTGAAAATGTCAAAATCTTCAAAATGAGCATAAGCACAATGAAATTAATGCTGGAATCATCTTCAGGATGCTAGAATACACTAAATACAGCAAAAATGTTGAGTCTACAACGTTTTGTTTAGGTGTGAGAGCCAAAATTAACTTTTTATGGCTTTAAATGCGTTTTCAGCCTGATTGTGCACTTTAGGTGAAAATGTCAAAATCTTCAAAATGAGCATAAGCACGATGAAATTAATGCTGGAATCATCTTCAGGATGCTAGAATACACTAAATACAGCAAAAATTTTGAGTCTACAACGTTTAGTTTAGTTGTGAGAGCCAAAATGAACTTTTTATTGCTTTAAACGCGTTTTCAGCCTGATTGTGCACTTAAGGTGAAAATGTCAAAATCCTAAAAATGAGCATAAGCACAATGAAATTAATGCTGGAATCATCTTCAGGATGCTAGAATACACTAAATACAGCAAAAATTTTGAGTCTACAACGTTTAGTTTAGGTGTGAGAGCCAAAATGAACTTTTTATTGCTTTAAACGCGTTTTCAGCCCCTGATTGTACACTTAAGGTGAAAATGTCAAAATCTTAAAAATGAGCATAAGCACAATGAAATTAATGCTGGAATCATCTTCAGGATGCTAGAATACACTAAATACAGCAAAAAGTTTGAGTCTACAACGTTTAGTTTAGGTGTGAGAGCCAAAATGAACTTTTTATTGCTTTAAACGCGTTTTCAGCCCCTGATTGTACACTTAAGGTGAAAATGTCAAAATCTTAAAAATGAGCATAAGCACAATTAAATTTTTGCTGGAATCATCTTCAGGATGCTAGAATACACTAAATACAGCAAAAATTTTGAGTCTACAACGTTTAGTTTAGGTGTGAGAGCCAAAATGAACTTTTTATTGCTTTAAACGCGTTTTCAGCCCCTGATTGTACACTTAAGGTGAAAATGTCAAAATCTTAAAAATGAGCATAAGCACAATGAAATTAATGCTGGAATCATCTTCAGGATGCTAGAATACACTAAATACAGCAAAAATTTTGAGTCTACAAGGTTTAGTTTAGGTGTGAGAGCCAAAATGAACTTTTTATTGCTTTAAACGCGTTTTCAGCCTGATTGTGCACTTTAGGTGAAAATGTCAAAATCTTAAAAATGAGCATAAGCACAATGAAATTAATGCTGGAATCATCTTCAGGATGCTAGAATACACTAAATACAGCAAAAATTTTGAGTCTACAACGTTTAGTTTAGGTGTGAGAGCCAAAATGAACTTTTTATTGCTTTAAACGCGTTTTCAGCCCCTGATTGTACACTTAAGGTGAAAATGTCAAAATCTTAAAAATGAGCATAAGCACAATGAAATTAATGCTGGAATCATCTTCAGGATGCTAGAATACACTAAATACAGCAAAAATTTTGAGTCTACAACGTTTAGTTTAGGTGTGAGAGCCAAAATGAACTTTTTATTGCTTTAAACGCGTTTTCAGCCTGATTGTGCACTTTAGGTGAAAATGTCAAAATCTTAAAAATGAGCATAAGCACAATGAAATTAATGCTGGAATCATCTTCAGGATGCTAGAATACACTAAATACAGCAAAAATTTTGAGTCTACAACGTTTAGTTTAGGTGTGAGAGCCAAAATGAACTTTTTATTGCTTTAAACGCGTTTTCAGCCCCTGATTGTACACTTAAGGTGAAAATGTCAAAATCTTAAAAATGAGCATAAGCACAATGAAATTAATGCTGGAATCATCTTCAGGATGCTAGAATACACTAAATACAGCAAAAATGTTGAGTCTACAACGTTTTGTTTAGGTGTGAGAGCCAAAATGAACTTTTTATGGCTTTAAATGCGTTTTCAGCCTGATTGTGCACTTTAGGTGAAAATGTCAAAATCTTCAAAATGAGCATAAGCACAATGAAATTAATGCTGGAATCATCTTCAGGATGCTAGAATACACTAAATACAGCAAAAATTTTGAGTCTACAACGTTTAGTTTAGGTGTGAGAGCCAAAATGAACTTTTTATTGCTTTAAACGCGTTTTCAGCCCCTGATTGTACACTTAAGGTGAAAATGTCAAAATCTTCAAAATGAGCATAAGCACAATGAAATTAATGCTGGAATCATCTTCAGGATGCTAGAATACACTAAATACAGCAAAAATTTTGAGTCTACAACGTTTAGTTTAGGTGTGAGAGCCAAAATGAACTTTTTATTGCTTTAAACGCGTTTTCAGCCTGATTGTGCACTTTAGGTGAAAATGTCAAAATCTTAAAAATGAGCATAAGCACAATGAAATTAATGCTGGAATCATCTTCAGGATGCTAGAATACACTAAATACAGCAAAAATTTTGAGTCTACAACGTTTAGTTTGGGTGTGAGAGCCAAAATGAACTTTTTATTGCTTTAAACGCGTTTTCAGCCCCTGATTGTACACTTAAGGTGAAAATGTCAAAATCTTCAAAATGAGCATAAGCACAATGAAATTAATGCTGGAATCATCTTCAGGATGCTAGAATACACTAAATACAGCAAAAATGTTGAGTCTACAACGTTTTGTTTAGGTGTGAGAGCCAAAATGAACTTTTTATTGCTTTAAACGCGTTTTCAGCCCCTGATTGTACACTTAAGGTGAAAATGTCAAAATCTTCAAAATGAGCATAAGCACGATGAAATTAATGCTGGAATCATCTTCAGGATGCTAGAATACACTAAATACAGCAAAAATTTTGAGTCTACAACGTTTAGTTTAGGTGTGAGAGCCAAAATGAACTTTTTATGGCTTTAAATGCGTTTTCAGCCTGATTGTGCACTTTAGGTGAAAATGTCAAAATCTTCAAAATGAGCATAAGCACAATGAAATTAATGCTGGAATCATCTTCAGGATGCTAGAATACACTAAATACAGCAAAAATTTTAAGTCTACAACGTTTAGTTTAGGTGTGAGAGCCAAAATGAACTTTTTATTGCTTTCAACGCGTTTTCAGCCTGATTGTGCACTTTAGGTGAAAATGTCAAAATCTTAAAAATAAGCATAAGCACAATGAAATTAATGCTGGAATCATCTTCAGGATGCTAGAATACACTAAATACAGCAAAAATTTTGAGTCTACAACGTTTAGTTTAGGTGTGAGAGCCAAAATGAACTTTTTATTGCTTTAAACGCGTTTTCAGCCCCTGATTGTACACTTAAGGTGAAAATGTCAAAATCTTCAAAATGAGCATAAGCACAATGAAATTAATGCTGGAATCATCTTCAGGATGCTAGAATACACTAAATACAGCAAAAATTTTGAGTCTACAACGTTTAGTTTAGGTGTGAGAGCCAAAATGAACTTTTTATTGCTTTAAACGCGTTTTCAGCCTGAGTGTGCACTTTAGGTGAAAATGTCAAAATCTTAAAAATGAGCATAAGCACAATGAAATTAATGCTGGAATCATCTTCAGGATGCTAGAATACACTAAATACAGCAAAAATTTTGAGTCTACAACGTTTAGTTTAGGTGTGAGAGCCAAAATGAACTTTTTATTGCTTTAAACGCGTTTTCAGCCCCTGATTGTACACTTAAGGTGAAAATGTCAAAATCTTAAAAATGAGCATAAGCACAATGAAATTAATGCTGGAATCATCTTCAGGATGCTAGAATACACTAAATACAGCAAAAATGTTGAGTCTACAACGTTTTGTTTAGGTGTGAGAGCCAAAATGAACTTTTTATGGCTTTAAATGCGTTTTCAGCCTGATTGTGCACTTTAGGTGAAAATGTCAAAATCTTAAAAATGAGCATAAGCACAATGAAATTAATGCTGGAATCATCTTCAGGATGCTAGAATACACTAAATACAGCAAAAATTTTGAGTCTACAACGTTTAGTTTAGGTGTGAGAGCCAAAATGAACTTTTTATTGCTTTAAACGCGTTTTCAGCCCCTGATTGTACACTTAAGGTGAAAATGTCAAAATCTTAAAAATGAGCATAAGCACAATGAAATTAATGCTGGAATCATCTCCAGGATGCTAGAATACACTAAATACAGCAAAAATTTTGAGTCTACAACGTTTAGTTTAGGTGTGAGAGCCAAAATGAACTTTTTATTGCTTTAAACGCGTTTTCAGCCCCTGATTGTACACTTAAGGTGAAAATGTCAAAATCTTAAAAATGAGCATAAGCACAATGAAATTAATGCTGGAATCATCTTCAGGATGCTAGAATACACTAAATACAGCAAAAATGTTGAGTCTACAACGTTTTGTTTAGGTGTGAGAGCCAAAATAAACTTTTTATGGCTTTAAATGCGTTTTCAGCCTGATTGTGCACTTTAGGTGAAAATGTCAAAATCTTCAAAATGAGCATAAGCACAATGAAATTAATGCTGGAATCATCTTCAGGATGCTAGAATACACTAAATACAGCAAAAATTTTGAGTCTACAACGTTTAGTTTAGGTGTGAGAGCCAAAATTAACTTTTTATTGCTTTAAACGCGTTTTCAGCCCCTGATTGTACACTTAAGGTGAAAATGTCAAAATCTTCAAAATGAGCATAAGCACAATGAAATTAATGCTGGAATCATCTTCAGGATGCTAGAATACACTAAATACAGCAAAAATTTTGAGTCTACAACGTTTAGTTTAGGTGTGAGAGCCAAAATGAACTTTTTATTGCTTTAAACGCGTTTTCAGCCTGATTGTGCACTTTAGGTGAAAATGTCAAAATCTTAAAAATGAGCATAAGCACAATGAAATTAATGCTGGAATCATCTTCAGGATGCTAGAATACACTAAATACAGCAAAAATTTTGAGTCTACAACGTTTAGTTTAGGTGTGAGAGCCAAAATGAACTTTTTATTGCTTTAAACGCGTTTTCAGCCCCTGATTGTACACTTAAGGTGAAAATGTCAAAATCTTCAAAATGAGCATAAGCACAATGAAATTAATGCTGGAATCATCTGCAGGATGCTAGAATACACTAAATACAGCAATAATGTTGAGTCTACAACGTTTTGTTTAGGTGTGAGAGCCAAAATGAACTTTTTATGGCTTTAAATGCGTTTTCAGCCTGATTGTGCACTTTAGGTGAAAATGTCAAAATCTTCAAAATGAGCATAAGCACAATGAAATTAATGCTGGAATCATCTTCAGGATGCTAGAATACACTAAATACAGCAAAAATTTTGAGTCTACAACGTTTAGTTTAGGTGTGAGAGCCAAAATGAACTTTTTATTGCTTTAAACGCGTTTTCAGCCCCTGATTGTACACTTAAGGTGAAAATGTCAAAATCTTCAAAATGAGCATAAGCACGATGAAATTAATGCTGGAATCATCTTCAGGATGCTAGAATACACTAAATACAGCAAAAATTTTGAGTCTACAACGTTTAGTTTAGGTGTGAGAGCCAAAATGAACTTTTTATGGCTTTAAATGCGTTTTCAGCCTGATTGTGCACTTTAGGTGAAAATGTCAAAATCTTCAAAATGAGCATAAGCACAATGAAATTAATGCTGGAATCATCTTCAGGATGCTAGAATACACTAAATACAGCAAAAATTTTAAGTCTACAACGTTTAGTTTAGGTGTGAGAGCCAAAATGAACTTTTTATTGCTTTAAACGCGTTTTCAGCCTGATTGTGCACTTTAGGTGAAAATGTCAAAATCTTAAAAATGAGCATAAGCACAATGAAATTAATGCTGGAATCATCTTCAGGATGCTAGAATACACTAAATACAGCAAAAATTTTGAGTCTACAACGTTTAGTTTAGGTGTGAGAGCCAAAATGAACTTTTTATTGCTTTAAACGCGTTTTCAGCCCCTGATTGTACACTTAAGGTGAAAATGTCAAAATCTTCAAAATGAGCATAAGCACAATGAAATTAATGCTGGAATCATCTTCAGGATGCTAGAATACACTAAATACAGCAAAAATTTTGAGTCTACAACGTTTAGTTTAGGTGTGAGAGCCAAAATGAACTTTTTATTGCTTTAAACGCGTTTTCAGCCTGAGTGTGCACTTTAGGTGAAAATGTCAAAATCTTAAAAATGAGCATAAGCACAATGAAATTAATGCTGGAATCATCTTCAGGATGCTAGAATACACTAAATACAGCAAAAATTTTGAGTCTACAACGTTTAGTTTAGGTGTGAGAGCCAAAATGAACTTTTTATTGCTTTAAACGCGTTTTCAGCCCCTGATTGTACACTTAAGGTGAAAATGTCAAAATCTTAAAAATGAGCATAAGCACAATGAAATTAATGCTGGAATCATCTTCAGGATGCTAGAATACACTAAATACAGCAAAAAAGTTGAGTCTACAACGTTTTGTTTAGGTGTGAGAGCCAAAATGAACTTTTTATGGCTTTAAATGCGTTTTCAGCCTGATTGTGCACTTTAGGTGAAAATGTCAAAATCTTAAAAATGAGCATAAGCACAATGAAATTAATGCTGGAATCATCTTCAGGATGCTAGAATACACTAAATACAGCAAAAATTTTGAGTCTACAACGTTTAGTTTAGGTGTGAGAGCCAAAATGAACTTTTTATTGCTTTAAACGCGTTTTCAGCCCCTGATTGTACACTTAAGGTGAAAATGTCAAAATCTTAAAAATGAGCATAAGCACAATGAAATTAATGCTGGAATCATCTCCAGGATGCTAGAATACACTAAATACAGCAAAAATTTTGAGTCTACAACGTTTAGTTTAGGTGTGAGAGCCAAAATGAACTTTTTATTGCTTTAAACGCGTTTTCAGCCCCTGATTGTACACTTAAGGTGAAAATGTCAAAATCTTAAAAATGAGCATAAGCACAATGAAATTAATGCTGGAATCATCTTCAGGATGCTAGAATACACTAAATACAGCAAAAATGTTGAGTCTACAACGTTTTGTTTAGGTGTGAGAGCCAAAATGAACTTTTTATGGCTTAAATGCGTTTTCAGCCTGATTGTGCACTTTAGGTGAAAATGTCAAAATCTTCAAAATGAGCATAAGCACAATGAAATTAATGCTGGAATCATCTTCAGGATGCTAGAATACACTAAATACAGCAAAAATTTTGAGTCTACAACGTTTAGTTTAGGTGTGAGAGCCAAAATTAACTTTTTATTGCTTTAAACGCGTTTTCAGCCCCTGATTGTACACTTAAGGTGAAAATGTCAAAATCTTCAAAATGAGCATAAGCACAATGAAATTAATGCTGGAATCATCTTCAGGATGCTAGAATACACTAAATACAGCAAAAATTTTGAGTCTACAACGTTTAGTTTAGGTGTGAGAGCCAAAATGAACTTTTTATTGCTTTAAACGCGTTTTCAGCCTGATTGTGCACTTTAGGTGAAAATGTCAAAATCTTAAAAATGAGCATAAGCACAATGAAATTAATGCTGGAATCATCTTCAGGATGCTAGAATACACTAAATACAGCAAAAATTTTGAGTCTACAACGTTTAGTTTAGGTGTGAGAGCCAAAATGAACTTTTTATTGCTTTAAACGCGTTTTCAGCCCCTGATTGTACACTTAAGGTGAAAATGTCAAAATCTTCAAAATGAGCATAAGCACAATGAAATTAATGCTGGAATCATCTTCAGGATGCTAGAATACACTAAATACAGCAAAAATGTTGAGTCTACAACGTTTTGTTTAGGTGTGAGAGCCAAAATGAACTTTTTATGGCTTTAAATGCGTTTTCAGCCTGATTGTGCACTTTAGGTGAAAATGTCAAAATCTTCAAAATGAGCATAAGCACAATGAAATTAATGCTGGAATCATCTTCAGGATGCTAGAATACACTAAATACAGCAAAAATTTTGAGTCTACAACGTTTAGTTTAGGTGTGAGAGCCAAAATTAACTTTTTATTGCTTTAAACGCGTTTTCAGCCCCTGATTGTACACTTAAGGTGAAAATGTCAAAATCTTCAAAATGAGCATAAGCACGATGAAATTAATGCTGGAATCGTCTTCAGGATGCTAGAATACACTAAATACAGCAAAAATTTTGAGTCTACAACGTTTAGTTTAGTTGTGAGAGCCAAAATGAACTTTTTATTGCTTTAAACGCGTTTTCAGCCTGATTGTGCACTTAAGGTGAAAATGTCAAAATCCTAAAAATGAGCATAAGCACAATGAAATTAATGCTGGAATCATCTTCAGGATGCTAGAATACACTAAATACAGCAAAAATTTTGAGTCTACAACGTTTAGTTTAGGTGTGAGAGCCAAAATGAACTTTTTATTGCTTTAAACGCGTTTTCAGCCCCTGATTGTACACTTAAGGTGAAAATGTCAAAATCTTAAAAATGAGCATAAGCACAATGAAATTAATGCTGGAATCATCTTCAGGATGCTAGAATACACTAAATACAGCAAAAATTTTGAGTCTACAACGTTTAGTTTAGGTGTGAGAGCCAAAATGAACTTTTTATTGCTTTAAACGCGTTTTCAGCCCCTGATTGTACACTTAAGGTGAAAATGTCAAAATCTTAAAAATGAGCATAAGCACAATGAAATTAATGCTGGAATCATCTTCAGGATGCTAGAATACACTAAATACAGCAAAAAGTTTGAGTCTACAACGTTTAGTTTAGGTGTGAGAGCCAAAATGAACTTTTTATTGCTTTAAACGCGTTTTCAGCCCCTGATTGTACACTTAAGGTGAAAATGTCAAAATCTTAAAAATGAGCATAAGCACAATTAAATTTTTGCTGGAATCATCTTCAGGATGCTAGAATACACTAAATACAGCAAAAAGTTTGAGTCTACAACGTTTAGTTTAGGTGTGAGAGCCAAAATGAACTTTTTATTGCTTTAAACGCGTTTTCAGCCCCTGATTGTACACTTAAGGTGAAAATGTCAAAATCTTAAAAATGAGCATAAGCACAATGAAATTAATGCTGGAATCATCTTCAGGATGCTAGAATACACTAAATACAGCAAAAATTTTGAGTCTACAAGGTTTAGTTTAGGTGTGAGAGCCAAAATGAACTTTTTATTGCTTTAAACGCGTTTTCAGCCTGATTGTGCACTTTAGGTGAAAATGTCAAAATCTTAAAAATGAGCATAAGCACAATGAAATTAATGCTGGAATCATCTTCAGGATGCTAGAATACACTAAATACAGCAAAAATTTTGAGTCTACAACGTTTAGTTTAGGTGTGAGAGCCAAAATGAACTTTTTATTGCTTTAAACGCGTTTTCAGCCCCTGATTGTACACTTAAGGTGAAAATGTCAAAATCTTCAAAATGAGCATAAGCACAATGAAATTAATGCTGGAATCATCTTCAGGATGCTAGAATACACTAAATACAGCAAAAATGTTGAGTCTACAACGTTTAGTTTAGGTGTGAGAGCCAAAATGAACTTTTTATTGCTTTAAACGCGTTTTCAGCCTGAGTGTGCACTTTAGGTGAAAATGTCAAAATCTTAAAAATGAGCATAAGCACAATGAAATTAATGCTGGAATCATCTTCAGGATGCTAGAATACACTAAATACAGCAAAAATTTTGAGTCTACAACGTTTAGTTTAGGTGTGAGAGCCAAAATGAACTTTTTATTGCTTTAAACGCGTTTTCAGCCCCTGATTGTACACTTAAGGTGAAAATGTCAAAATCTTAAAAATGAGCATAAGCACAATGAAATTAATGCTGGAATCATCTTCAGGATGCTAGAATACACTAAATACAGCAAAAATGTTGAGTCTACAACGTTTTGTTTAGGTGTGAGAGCCAAAATGAACTTTTTATGGCTTTAAATGCGTTTTCAGCCTGATTGTGCACTTTAGGTGAAAATGTCAAAATCTTAAAAATGAGCATAAGCACAATGAAATTAATGCTGGAATCATCTTCAGGATGCTAGAATACACTAAATACAGCAAAAATTTTGAGTCTACAACGTTTAGTTTAGGTGTGAGAGCCAAAATGAACTTTTTATGGCTTTAAATGCGTTTTCAGCCTGATTGTGCACTTTAGGTGAAAATGTCAAAATCTTCAAAATGAGCATAAGCACAATGAAATTAATGCTGGAATCATCTTCAGGATGCTAGAATACACTAAATACAGCAAAAATTTTAAGTCTACAACGTTTAGTTTAGGTGTGAGAGCCAAAATGAACTTTTTATTGCTTTAAACGCGTTTTCAGCCTGATTGTGCACTTTAGGTGAAAATGTCAAAATCTTAAAAATGAGCATAAGCACAATGAAATTAATGCTGGAATCATCTTCAGGATGCTAGAATACACTCAATACAGCAAAAATGTTGAGTCTACAACGTTTTGTTTAGGTGTGAGAGCCAAAATGAACTTTTTATGGCTTTAAATGCGTTTTCAGCCTGATTGTGCACTTTAGGTGAAAATGTCAAAATCTTCAAAATGAGCATAAGCACAATGAAATTAATGCTGGAATCATCTTCAGGGTGCTAGAATACACTAAATACAGCAAAAATTTTGAGTCTACAACGTTTAGTTTAGGTGTGAGAGCCAAAATGAACTTTTTATTGCTTTAAACGCGTTTTCAGCCCCTGATTGTACACTTAAGGTGAAAATGTCAAAATCTTCAAAATGAGCATAAGCACAATGAAATTAATGCTGGAATCATCTTCAGGATGCTAGAATACACTCAATACAGCAAAAATGTTGAGTCTACAACGTTTAGTTTAGGTGTGAGAGCCAAAATGAACTTTTTATTGCTTTAAACGCGTTTTCAGCCTGATTGTGCACTTTAGGTGAAAATGTCAAAATCTTAAAAATGAGCATAAGCACAATGAAATTAATGCTGGAATCATCTTCAGGATGCTAGAATACACTAAATACAGCAAAAATTTTGAGTCTACAACGTTTAGTTTAGGTGTGAGAGCCAAAATGAACTTTTTATTGCTTTAAACGCGTTTTCAGCCCCTGATTGTACACTTAAGGTGAAAATGTCAAAATCTTAAAAATGAGCATAAGCACAATGAAATTAATGCTGGAATCATCTTCAGGATGCTAGAATACACTAAATACAGCAAAAATGTTGAGTCTACAACGTTTTGTTTAGGTGTGAGAGCCAAAATGAACTTTTTATGGCTTTAAATGCGTTTTCAGCCTGATTGTGCACTTTAGGTGAAAATGTCAAAATCTTCAAAATGAGCATAAGCACAATGAAATTAATGCTGGAATCATCTTCAGGATGCTAGAATACACTAAATACAGCAAAAATTTTGAGTCTACAACGTTTAGTTTAGGTGTGAGAGCCAAAATGAACTTTTTATTGCTTTAAACGCGTTTTCAGCCCCTGATTGTACACTTAAGGTGAAAATGTCAAAATCTTCAAAATGAGCATAAGCACAATGAAATTAATGCTGGAATCATCTTCAGGATGCTAGAATACACTAAATACAGCAAAAATTTTGAGTCTACAACGTTTAGTTTAGGTGTGAGAGCCAAAATGAACTTTTTATTGCTTTAAACGCGTTTTCAGCCTGATTGTGCACTTTAGGTGAAAATGTCAAAATCTTAAAAATGAGCATAAGCACAATGAAATTAATGCTGGAATCATCTTCAGGATGCTAGAATACACTAAATACAGCAAAAATTTTGAGTCTACAACGTTTAGTTTAGGTGTGAGAGCCAAAATGAACTTTTTATTGCTTTAAACGCGTTTTCAGCCCCTGATTGTACACTTAAGGTGAAAATGTCAAAATCTTCAAAATGAGCATAAGCACAATGAAATTAATGCTGGAATCATCTTCAGGATGCTAGAATACACTAAATACAGCAAAAATGTTGAGTCTACAACGTTTTGTTTAGGTGTGAGAGCCAAAATGAACTTTTTATGGCTTTAAATGCGTTTTCAGCCTGATTGTGCACTTTAGGTGAAAATGTCAAAATCTTCAAAATGAGCATAAGCACAATGAAATTAATGCTGGAATCATCTTCAGGATGCTAGAATACACTAAATACAGCAAAAATTTTAAGTCTACAACGTTTAGTTTAGGTGTGAGAGCCAAAATGAACTTTTTATTGCTTTAAACGCGTTTTCAGCCTGATTGTGCACTTTAGGTGAAAATGTCAAAATCTTAAAAATGAGCATAAGCACAATGAAATTAATGCTGGAATCATCTTCAGGATGCTAGAATACACTCAATACAGCAAAAATTTTGAGTCTACAACGTTTAGTTTAGGTGTGAGAGCCAAAATGAACTTTTTATTGCTTTAAACGCGTTTTCAGCCCCTGATTGTACACTTAAGGTGAAAATGTCAAAATCTTCAAAATGAGCATAAGCACAATGAAATTAATGCTGGAATCATCTTCAGGATGCTAGAATACACTAAATACAGCAAAAATTTTGAGTCTACAACGTTTAGTTTAGGTGTGAGAGCCAAAATGAACTTTTTATTGCTTTAAACGCGTTTTCAGCCTGAGTGTGCACTTTAGGTGAAAATGTCAAAATCTTAAAAATGAGCATAAGCACAATGAAATTAATGCTGGAATCATCTTCAGGATGCTAGAATACACTAAATACAGCAAAAATTTTGAGTCTACAACGTTTAGTTTAGGTGTGAGAGCCAAAATGAACTTTTTATTGCTTTAAACGCGTTTTCAGCCCCTGATTGTACACTTAAGGTGAAAATGTCAAAATCTTAAAAATGAGCATAAGCACAATGAAATTAATGCTGGAATCATCTTCAGGATGCTAGAATACACTAAATACAGCAAAAATGTTGAGTCTACAACGTTTTGTTTAGGTGTGAGAGCCAAAATGAACTTTTTATGGCTTTAAATGCGTTTTCAGCCTGATTGTGCACTTTAGGTGAAAATGTCAAAATCTTAAAAATGAGCATAAGCACAATGAAATTAATGCTGGAATCATCTTCAGGATGCTAGAATACACTAAATACAGCAAAAATTTTGAGTCTACAACGTTTAGTTTAGGTGTGAGAGCCAAAATGAACTTTTTATTGCTTTAAACGCGTTTTCAGCCCCTGATTGTACACTTAAGGTGAAAATGTCAAAATCTTAAAAATGAGCATAAGCACAATGAAATTAATGCTGGAATCATCTCCAGGATGCTAGAATACACTAAATACAGCAAAAATTTTGAGTCTACAACGTTTAGTTTAGGTGTGAGAGCCAAAATGAACTTTTTATTGCTTTAAACGCGTTTTCAGCCCCTGATTGTACACTTAAGGTGAAAATGTCAAAATCTTAAAAATGAGCATAAGCACAATGAAATTAATGCTGGAATCATCTTCAGGATGCTAGAATACACTAAATACAGCAAAAATGTTGAGTCTACAACGTTTTGTTTAGGTGTGAGAGCCAAAATGAACTTTTTATGGCTTTAAATGCGTTTTCAGCCTGATTGTGCACTTTAGGTGAAAATGTCAAAATCTTCAAAATGAGCATAAGCACAATGAAATTAATGCTGGAATCATCTTCAGGATGCTAGAATACACTAAATACAGCAAAAATTTTGAGTCTACAACGTTTAGTTTAGGTGTGAGAGCCAAAATTAACTTTTTATTGCTTTAAACGCGTTTTCAGCCCCTGATTGTACACTTAAGGTGAAAATGTCAAAATCTTCAAAATGAGCATAAGCACAATGAAATTAATGCTGGAATCATCTTCAGGATGCTAGAATACACTAAATACAGCAAAAATTTTGAGTCTACAACGTTTAGTTTAGGTGTGAGAGCCAAAATGAACTTTTTATTGCTTTAAACGCGTTTTCAGCCTGATTGTGCACTTTAGGTGAAAATGTCAAAATCTTAAAAATGAGCATAAGCACAATGAAATTAATGCTGGAATCATCTTCAGGATGCTAGAATACACTAAATACAGCAAAAATTTTGAGTCTACAACGTTTAGTTTAGGTGTGAGAGCCAAAATGAACTTTTTATTGCTTTAAACGCGTTTTCAGCCCCTGATTGTACACTTAAGGTGAAAATGTCAAAATCTTCAAAATGAGCATAAGCACAATGAAATTAATGCTGGAATCATCTTCAGGATGCTAGAATACACTAAATACAGCAAAAATGTTGAGTCTACAACGTTTAGTTTAGGTGTGAGAGCCAAAATGAACTTTTTATTGCTTTAAACGCGTTTTCAGCCTGATTGTGCACTTAAGGTGAAAATGTCAAAATCCTAAAAATGAGCATAAGCACAATGAAATTAATGCTGGAATCATCTTCAGGATGCTAGAATACACTAAATACAGCAAAAAGTTTGAGTCTACAACGTTTAGTTTAGGTGTGAGAGCCAAAATGAACTTTTTATTGCTTTAAACGCGTTTTCAGCCCCTGATTGTACACTTAAGGTGAAAATGTCAAAATCTTAAAAATGAGCATAAGCACAATGAAATTAATGCTGGAATCATCTTCAGGATGCTAGAATACACTAAATACAGCAAAAAGTTTGAGTCTACAACGTTTAGTTTAGGTGTGAGAGCCAAAATGAACTTTTTATTGCTTTAAACGCGTTTTCAGCCTGATTGTGCACTTAAGGTGAAAATGTCAAAATCCTAAAAATGAGCATAAGCACAATGAAATTAATGCTGGAATCATCTTCAGGATGCTAGAATACACTAAATACAGCAAAAAGTTTGAGTCTACAACGTTTAGTTTAGGTGTGAGAGCCAAAATGAACTTTTTATTGCTTTAAACGCGTTTTCAGCCCCTGATTGTACACTTAAGGTGAAAATGTCAAAATCTTAAAAATGAGCATAAGCACAATGAAATTAATGCTGGAATCATCTTCAGGATGCTAGAATACACTAAATACAGCAAAAAGTTTGAGTCTACAACGTTTAGTTTAGGTGTGAGAGCCAAAATGAACTTTTTATTGCTTTAAACGCGTTTTCAGCCCCTGATTGTACACTTAAGGTGAAAATGTCAAAATCTTAAAAATGAGCATAAGCACAATTAAATTTTTGCTGGAATCATCTTCAGGATGCTAGAATACACTAAATACAGCAAAAAGTTTGAGTCTACAACGTTTAGTTTAGGTGTGAGAGCCAAAATGAACTTTTTATTGCTTTAAACGCGTTTTCAGCCCCTGATTGTACACTTAAGGTGAAAATGTCAAAATCTTAAAAATGAGCATAAGCACAATGAAATTAATGCTGGAATCATCTTCAGGATGCTAGAATACACTAAATACAGCAAAAATTTTGAGTCTACAAGGTTTAGTTTAGGTGTGAGAGCCAAAATGAACTTTTTATTGCTTTAAACGCGTTTTCAGCCTGATTGTGCACTTTAGGTGAAAATGTCAAAATCTTAAAAATGAGCATAAGCACAATGAAATTAATGCTGGAATCATCTTCAGGATGCTAGAATACACTAAATACAGCAAAAATTTTGAGTCTACAACGTTTAGTTTAGGTGTGAGAGCCAAAATGAACTTTTTATTGCTTTAAACGCGTTTTCAGCCCCTGATTGTACACTTAAGGTGAAAATGTCAAAATCTTCAAAATGAGCATAAGCACAATGAAATTAATGCTGGAATCATCTTCAGGATGCTAGAATACACTAAATACAGCAAAAATGTTGAGTCTACAACGTTTTGTTTAGGTGTGAGAGCCAAAATGAACTTTTTATGGCTTTAAATGCGTTTTCAGCCTGATTGTGCACTTTAGGTGAAAATGTCAAAATCTTCAAAATGAGCATAAGCACAATGAAATTAATGCTGGAATCATCTTCAGGATGCTAGAATACACTAAATACAGCAAAAATTTTGAGTCTACAACGTTTAGTTTAGGTGTGAGAGCCAAAATGAACTTTTTATTGCTTTAAACGCGTTTTCAGCCTGATTGTGCACTTTAGGTGAAAATGTCAAAATCTTAAAAATGAGCATAAGCACAATGAAAGTAATGCTGGAATCATCTTCAGGATGCTAGAATACACTAAATACAGCAAAAATTTTGAGTCTACAACGTTTAGTTTAGGTGTGAGAGCCAAAATGAACTTTTTATTGCTTTAAACGCGTTTTCAGCCCCTGATTGTACACTTAGGGTGAAAATGTCAAAATCTTCAAAATGAGCATAAGCACAATGAAATTAATGCTGGAATCATCTTCAGGATGCTAGAATACACTAAATACAGCAAAAATTTTGAGTCTACAACGTTTAGTTTAGGTGTGAGAGCCAAAATGAACTTTTTATTGCTTTAAACGCGTTTTCAGCCTGATTGTGCACTTAAGGTGAAAATGTCAAAATCTTAAAAATGAGCATAAGCACAATGAAATTAATGCTGGAATCATGTTCAGGATGCTAGAATACACTAAATACAGCAACAATTTTGAGTCTACAACGTTTAGTTTAGGTGTGAGAGCCAAAATGAACTTTTTATTGCTTTAAACGCGTTTTCAGCCCCTGATTGTACACTTAAGGTGAAAATGTCAAAATCTTCAAAATGAGCATAAGCACAATGAAATTAATGCTGGAATCATCTTCAGGATGCTAGAATACACTAAATACAGCAAAAAATTTGAGTCTACAACGTTTAGTTTATGTGTGAGAGCCAAAATGAACTTTTTATTGCTTTAAACGCGTTTTCAGCCTGATTGTGCACTTTAGGTGAAAATGTCAAAATCTTAAAAATGAGCATAAGCACAATGAAATTAATGCTGGAATCATCTTCAGGATGCTAGAATACACTAAATACAGCAAAAATTTTGAGTCTACAACGTTTAGTTTAGGTGTGAGAGCCAAAATGAACTTTTTATTGCTTTAAACGCGTTTTCAGCCCCTGATTGTACATTTAAGGTGAAAATGTCAAAATCTTAAAAATGAGCATAAGCACAATGAAATTAATGCTGGAATCATCTTCAGGATGCTAGAATACACTAAATACAGCAAAAATTTTGAGTCTACAACGTTTAGTTTAGGTGTGAGAGCCAAAATGAACTTTTTATTGCTTTAAACGCGTTTTCAGCCCCTGATTGTACACTTAAGGTGAAAATGTCAAAATCTTCAAAATGAGCATAAGCACAATGAAATTAATGCTGGAATCATCTTCAGGATGCTAGAATACACTAAATACAGCAAAAATGTTGAGTCTACAACGTTTTGTTTAGGTGTGAGAGCCAAAATGAACTTTTTATGGCTTTAAATGCGTTTTCAGCCTGATTGTGCACTTTAGGTGAAAATGTCAAAATCTTCAAAATGAGCATAAGCACAATGAAATTAATGCTGGAATCATCTTCAGGATGCTAGAATACACTAAATACAGCAAAAATTTTGAGTCTACAACGTTTAGTTTAGGTGTGAGAGCCAAAATGAACTTTTTATTGCTTTAAACGCGTTTTCAGCCCCTGATTGTACACTTAAGGTGAAAATGTCAAAATCTTAAAAATGAGCATAAGCACAATGAAATTAATACTGGAATCATCTTCAGGATGCTAGAATACACTAAATACAGCAAAAATGTTGAGTCTACAACGTTTTGTTTAGGTGTGAGAGCCAAAATGAACTTTTTATGGCTTTAAATGCGTTTTCAGCCTGATTGTGCACTTTAGGTGAAAATGTCAAAATCTTCAAAATGAGCATAAGCACAATGAAATTAATGCTGGAATCATCTTCAGGGTGCTAGAATACACTAAATACAGCAAAAATTTTGAGTCTACAACGTTTAGTTTAGGTGTGAGAGCCAAAATGAACTTTTTATTGCTTTAAACGCGTTTTCAGCCCCTGATTGTACACTTAAGGTGAAAATGTCAAAATCTTCAAAATGAGCATAAGCACAATGAAATTAATGCTGGAATCATCTTCAGGATGCTAGAATACACTAAATACAGCAAAAATTTTGAGTCTACAACGTTTAGTTTAGGTGTGAGAGCCAAAATGAACTTTTTATTGCTTTAAACGCGTTTTCAGCCTGATTGTGCACTTTAGGTGAAAATGTCAAAATCTTAAAAATGAGCATAAGCACAATGAAATTAATGCTGGAATCATCTTCAGGATGCTAGAATACACTAAATACAGCAAAAATTTTGAGTCTACAACGTTTAGTTTAGGTGTGAGAGCCAAAATGAACTTTTTATTGCTTTAAACGCGTTTTCAGCCCCTGATTGTACACTTAAGGTGAAAATGTCAAAATCTTAAAAATGAGCATAAGCACAATGAAATTAATGCTGGAATCATCTTCAGGATGCTAGAATACACTAAATACAGCAAAAATGTTGAGTCTACAACGTTTTGTTTAGGTGTGAGAGCCAAAATGAACTTTTTATGGCTTTAAATGCGTTTTCAGCCTGATTGTGCACTTTAGGTGAAAATGTCAAAATCTTCAAAATGAGCATAAGCACAATGAAATTAATGCTGGAATCATCTTCAGGATGCTAGAATACACTAAATACAGCAAAAATTTTGAGTCTACAACGTTTAGTTTAGGTGTGAGAGCCAAAATGAACTTTTTATTGCTTTAAACGCGTTTTCAGCCCCTGATTGTACACTTAAGGTGAAAATGTCAAAATCTTCAAAATGAGCATAAGCACAATGAAATTAATGCTGGAATCATCTTCAGGATGCTAGAATACACTAAATACAGCAAAAATTTTGAGTCTACAACGTTTAGTTTAGGTGTGAGAGCCAAAATGAACTTTTTATTGCTTTAAACGCGTTTTCAGCCTGATTGTGCACTTTAGGTGAAAATGTCAAAATCTTAAAAATGAGCATAAGCACAATGAAATTAATGCTGGAATCATCTTCAGGATGCTAGAATACACTAAATACAGCAAAAATTTTGAGTCTACAACGTTTAGTTTGGGTGTGAGAGCCAAAATGAACTTTTTATTGCTTTAAACGCGTTTTCAGCCCCTGATTGTACACTTAAGGTGAAAATGTCAAAATCTTCAAAATGAGCATAAGCACAATGAAATTAATGCTGGAATCATCTTCAGGATGCTAGAATACACTAAATACAGCAAAAATGTTGAGTCTACAACGTTTTGTTTAGGTGTGAGAGCCAAAATGAACTTTTTATTGCTTTAAACGCGTTTTCAGCCCCTGATTGTACACTTAAGGTGAAAATGTCAAAATCTTCAAAATGAGCATAAGCACGATGAAATTAATGCTGGAATCATCTTCAGGATGCTAGAATACACTAAATACAGCAAAAATTTTGAGTCTACAACGTTTAGTTTAGGTGTGAGAGCCA
This sequence comes from Vanacampus margaritifer, assembly GCF_051991255.1. Classification (NCBI taxonomy): domain Eukaryota; kingdom Metazoa; phylum Chordata; class Actinopteri; order Syngnathiformes; family Syngnathidae; genus Vanacampus; species Vanacampus margaritifer. The sequence continues at coordinate 660,865 of NW_027520743.1, read as the reverse complement.
AAATGAACTTTTTATGGCTTTAAATGCGTTTTCAGCCTGATTGTGCACTTTAGGTGAAAATGTCAAAATCTTCAAAATGAGCATAAGCACAATGAAATTAATGCTGGAATCATCTTCAGGATGCTAGAATACACTAAATACAGCAAAAATTTTAAGTCTACAACGTTTAGTTTAGGTGTGAGAGCCAAAATGAACTTTTTATTGCTTTCAACGCGTTTTCAGCCTGATTGTGCACTTTAGGTGAAAATGTCAAAATCTTCAAAATGAGCATAAGCACAATGAAATTAATGCTGGAATCATCTTCAGGATGCTAGAATACACTAAATACAGCAAAAATTTTGAGTCTACAACGTTTAGTTTAGGTGTGAGAGCCAAAATGAACTTTTTATTGCTTTAAACGCGTTTTCAGCCCCTGATTGTACACTTAAGGTGAAAATGTCAAAATCTTCAAAATGAGCATAAGCACAATGAAATTAATGCTGGAATCATCTTCAGGATGCTAGAATACACTAAATACAGCAAAAATTTTGAGTCTACAACGTTTAGTTTAGGTGTGAGAGCCAAAATGAACTTTTTATTGCTTTAAACGCGTTTTCAGCCTGAGTGTGCACTTTAGGTGAAAATGTCAAAATCTTAAAAATGAGCATAAGCACAATGAAATTAATGCTGGAATCATCTTCAGGATGCTAGAATACACTAAATACAGCAAAAATTTTGAGTCTACAACGTTTAGTTTAGGTGTGAGAGCCAAAATGAACTTTTTATTGCTTTAAACGCGTTTTCAGCCCCTGATTGTACACTTAAGGTGAAAATGTCAAAATCTTAAAAATGAGCATAAGCACAATGAAATTAATGCTGGAATCATCTTCAGGATGCTAGAATACACTAAATACAGCAAAAATGTTGAGTCTACAACGTTTTGTTTAGGTGTGAGAGCCAAAATGAACTTTTTATGGCTTTAAATGCGTTTTCAGCCTGATTGTGCACTTTAGGTGAAAATGTCAAAATCTTAAAAATGAGCATAAGCACAATGAAATTAATGCTGGAATCATCTTCAGGATGCTAGAATACACTAAATACAGCAAAAATTTTGAGTCTACAACGTTTAGTTTAGGTGTGAGAGCCAAAATGAACTTTTTATTGCTTTAAACGCGTTTTCAGCCCCTGATTGTACACTTAAGGTGAAAATGTCAAAATCTTAAAAATGAGCATAAGCACAATGAAATTAATGCTGGAATCATCTCCAGGATGCTAGAATACACTAAATACAGCAAAAATTTTGAGTCTACAACGTTTAGTTTAGGTGTGAGAGCCAAAATGAACTTTTTATTGCTTTAAACGCGTTTTCAGCCCCTGATTGTACACTTAAGGTGAAAATGTCAAAATCTTAAAAATGAGCATAAGCACAATGAAATTAATGCTGGAATCATCTTCAGGATGCTAGAATACACTAAATACAGCAAAAATGTTGAGTCTACAACGTTTTGTTTAGGTGTGAGAGCCAAAATGAACTTTTTATGGCTTTAAATGCGTTTTCAGCCTGATTGTGCACTTTAGGTGAAAATGTCAAAATCTTCAAAATGAGCATAAGCACAATGAAATTAATGCTGGAATCATCTTCAGGATGCTAGAATACACTAAATACAGCAAAAATTTTGAGTCTACAACGTTTAGTTTAGGTGTGAGAGCCAAAATTAACTTTTTATTGCTTTAAACGCGTTTTCAGCCCCTGATTGTACACTTAAGGTGAAAATGTCAAAATCTTCAAAATGAGCATAAGCACAATGAAATTAATGCTGGAATCATCTTCAGGATGCTAGAATACACTAAATACAGCAAAAATGTTGAGTCTACAACGTTTTGTTTAGGTGTGAGAGCCAAAATGAACTTTTTATTGCTTTAAACGCGTTTTCAGCCTGATTGTGCACTTAAGGTGAAAATGTCAAAATCCTAAAAATGAGCATAAGCACAATGAAATTAATGCTGGAATCATCTTCAGGATGCTAGAATACACTAAATACAGCAAAAAGTTTGAGTCTACAACGTTTAGTTTAGGTGTGAGAGCCAAAATGAACTTTTTATTGCTTTAAACGCGTTTTCAGCCCCTGATTGTACACTTAAGGTGAAAATGTCAAAATCTTAAAAATGAGCATAAGCACAATGAAATTAATGCTGGAATCATCTTCAGGATGCTAGAATACACTAAATACAGCAAAAAGTTTGAGTCTACAACGTTTAGTTTAGGTGTGAGAGCCAAAATGAACTTTTTATTGCTTTAAACGCGTTTTCAGCCCCTGATTGTACACTTAAGGTGAAAATGTCAAAATCTTAAAAATGAGCATAAGCACAATTAAATTTTTGCTGGAATCATCTTCAGGATGCTAGAATACACTAAATACAGCAAAAAGTTTGAGTCTACAACGTTTAGTTTAGGTGTGAGAGCCAAAATGAACTTTTTATTGCTTTAAACGCGTTTTCAGCCCCTGATTGTACACTTAAGGTGAAAATGTCAAAATCTTAAAAATGAGCATAAGCACAATGAAATTAATGCTGGAATCATCTTCAGGATGCTAGAATACACTAAATACAGCAAAAATTTTGAGTCTACAAGGTTTAGTTTAGGTGTGAGAGCCAAAATGAACTTTTTATTGCTTTAAACGCGTTTTCAGCCTGATTGTGCACTTTAGGTGAAAATGTCAAAATCTTAAAAATGAGCATAAGCACAATGAAATTAATGCTGGAATCATCTTCAGGATGCTAGAATACACTAAATACAGCAAAAATTTTGAGTCTACAACGTTTAGTTTAGGTGTGAGAGCCAAAATGAACTTTTTATTGCTTTAAACGCGTTTTCAGCCCCTGATTGTACACTTAAGGTGAAAATGTCAAAATCTTCAAAATGAGCATAAGCACAATGAAATTAATGCTGGAATCATCTTCAGGATGCTAGAATACACTAAATACAGCAAAAATGTTGAGTCTACAACGTTTTGTTTAGGTGTGAGAGCCAAAATGAACTTTTTATGGCTTTAAATGCGTTTTCAGCCTGATTGTGCACTTTAGGTGAAAATGTCAAAATCTTCAAAATGAGCATAAGCACAATGAAATTAATGCTGGAATCATCTTCAGGATGCTAGAATACACTAAATACAGCAAAAATTTTGAGTCTACAACGTTTAGTTTAGGTGTGAGAGCCAAAATGAACTTTTTATTGCTTTAAACGCGTTTTCAGCCTGATTGTGCACTTTAGGTGAAAATGTCAAAATCTTAAAAATGAGCATAAGCACAATGAAAGTAATGCTGGAATCATCTTCAGGATGCTAGAATACACTAAATACAGCAAAAATTTTGAGTCTACAACGTTTAGTTTAGGTGTGAGAGCCAAAATGAACTTTTTATTGCTTTAAACGCGTTTTCAGCCCCTGATTGTACACTTAGGGTGAAAATGTCAAAATCTTCAAAATGAGCATAAGCACAATGAAATTAATGCTGGAATCATCTTCAGGATGCTAGAATACACTAAATACAGCAAAAATTTTGAGTCTACAACGTTTAGTTTAGGTGTGAGAGCCAAAATGAACTTTTTATTGCTTTAAACGCGTTTTCAGCCTGATTGTGCACTTAAGGTGAAAATGTCAAAATCTTAAAAATGAGCATAAGCACAATGAAATTAATGCTGGAATCATGTTCAGGATGCTAGAATACACTAAATACAGCAACAATTTTGAGTCTACAACGTTTAGTTTAGGTGTGAGAGCCAAAATGAACTTTTTATTGCTTTAAACGCGTTTTCAGCCCCTGATTGTACACTTAAGGTGAAAATGTCAAAATCTTCAAAATGAGCATAAGCACAATGAAATTAATGCTGGAATCATCTTCAGGATGCTAGAATACACTAAATACAGCAAAAAATTTGAGTCTACAACGTTTAGTTTATGTGTGAGAGCCAAAATGAACTTTTTATTGCTTTAAACGCGTTTTCAGCCTGATTGTGCACTTTAGGTGAAAATGTCAAAATCTTAAAAATGAGCATAAGCACAATGAAATTAATGCTGGAATCATCTTCAGGATGCTAGAATACACTAAATACAGCAAAAATTTTGAGTCTACAACGTTTAGTTTAGGTGTGAGAGCCAAAATGAACTTTTTATTGCTTTAAACGCGTTTTCAGCCCCTGATTGTACACTTAAGGTGAAAATGTCAAAATCTTAAAAATGAGCATAAGCACAATGAAATTAATGCTGGAATCATCTTCAGGATGCTAGAATACACTAAATACAGCAAAAATGTTGAGTCTACAACGTTTTGTTTAGGTGTGAGAGCCAAAATGAACTTTTTATGGCTTTAAATGCGTTTTCAGCCTGATTGTGCACTTTAGGTGAAAATGTCAAAATCTTCAAAATGAGCATAAGCACAATGAAATTAATGCTGGAATCATCTTCAGGATGCTAGAATACACTAAATACAGCAAAAATTTTGAGTCTACAACGTTTAGTTTAGGTGTGAGAGCCAAAATGAACTTTTTATTGCTTTAAACGCGTTTTCAGCCCCTGATTGTACACTTAAGGTGAAAATGTCAAAATCTTCAAAATGAGCATAAGCACAATGAAATTAATGCTGGAATCATCTTCAGGATGCTAGAATACACTAAATACAGCAAAAATTTTGAGTCTACAACGTTTAGTTTAGGTGTGAGAGCCAAAATGAACTTTTTATTGCTTTAAACGCGTTTTCAGCCTGATTGTGCACTTTAGGTGAAAATGTCAAAATCTTAAAAATGAGCATAAGCACAATGAAATTAATGCTGGAATCATCTTCAGGATGCTAGAATACACTAAATACAGCAAAAATTTTGAGTCTACAACGTTTAGTTTGGGTGTGAGAGCCAAAATGAACTTTTTATTGCTTTAAACGCGTTTTCAGCCCCTGATTGTACACTTAAGGTGAAAATGTCAAAATCTTCAAAATGAGCATAAGCACAATGAAATTAATGCTGGAATCATCTTCAGGATGCTAGAATACACTAAATACAGCAAAAATGTTGAGTCTACAACGTTTTGTTTAGGTGTGAGAGCCAAAATGAACTTTTTATTGCTTTAAACGCGTTTTCAGCCCCTGATTGTACACTTAAGGTGAAAATGTCAAAATCTTCAAAATGAGCATAAGCACGATGAAATTAATGCTGGAATCATCTTCAGGATGCTAGAATACACTAAATACAGCAAAAATTTTGAGTCTACAACGTTTAGTTTAGGTGTGAGAGCCAAAATGAACTTTTTATGGCTTTAAATGCGTTTTCAGCCTGATTGTGCACTTTAGGTGAAAATGTCAAAATCTTCAAAATGAGCATAAGCACAATGAAATTAATGCTGGAATCATCTTCAGGATGCTAGAATACACTAAATACAGCAAAAATTTTAAGTCTACAACGTTTAGTTTAGGTGTGAGAGCCAAAATGAACTTTTTATTGCTTTCAACGCGTTTTCAGCCTGATTGTGCACTTTAGGTGAAAATGTCAAAATCTTCAAAATGAGCATAAGCACAATGAAATTAATGCTGGAATCATCTTCAGGATGCTAGAATACACTAAATACAGCAAAAATTTTGAGTCTACAACGTTTAGTTTAGGTGTGAGAGCCAAAATGAACTTTTTATTGCTTTAAACGCGTTTTCAGCCCCTGATTGTACACTTAAGGTGAAAATGTCAAAATCTTCAAAATGAGCATAAGCACAATGAAATTAATGCTGGAATCATCTTCAGGATGCTAGAATACACTAAATACAGCAAAAATTTTGAGTCTACAACGTTTAGTTTAGGTGTGAGAGCCAAAATGAACTTTTTATTGCTTTAAACGCGTTTTCAGCCTGAGTGTGCACTTTAGGTGAAAATGTCAAAATCTTAAAAATGAGCATAAGCACAATGAAATTAATGCTGGAATCATCTTCAGGATGCTAGAATACACTAAATACAGCAAAAATTTTGAGTCTACAACGTTTAGTTTAGGTGTGAGAGCCAAAATGAACTTTTTATTGCTTTAAACGCGTTTTCAGCCCCTGATTGTACACTTAAGGTGAAAATGTCAAAATCTTAAAAATGAGCATAAGCACAATGAAATTAATGCTGGAATCATCTTCAGGATGCTAGAATACACTAAATACAGCAAAAATGTTGAGTCTACAACGTTTTGTTTAGGTGTGAGAGCCAAAATGAACTTTTTATGGCTTTAAATGCGTTTTCAGCCTGATTGTGCACTTTAGGTGAAAATGTCAAAATCTTAAAAATGAGCATAAGCACAATGAAATTAATGCTGGAATCATCTTCAGGATGCTAGAATACACTAAATACAGCAAAAATTTTGAGTCTACAACGTTTAGTTTAGGTGTGAGAGCCAAAATGAACTTTTTATTGCTTTAAACGCGTTTTCAGCCCCTGATTGTACACTTAAGGTGAAAATGTCAAAATCTTAAAAATGAGCATAAGCACAATGAAATTAATGCTGGAATCATCTCCAGGATGCTAGAATACACTAAATACAGCAAAAATTTTGAGTCTACAACGTTTAGTTTAGGTGTGAGAGCCAAAATGAACTTTTTATTGCTTTAAACGCGTTTTCAGCCCCTGATTGTACACTTAAGGTGAAAATGTCAAAATCTTAAAAATGAGCATAAGCACAATGAAATTAATGCTGGAATCATCTTCAGGATGCTAGAATACACTAAATACAGCAAAAATGTTGAGTCTACAACGTTTTGTTTAGGTGTGAGAGCCAAAATGAACTTTTTATGGCTTTAAATGCGTTTTCAGCCTGATTGTGCACTTTAGGTGAAAATGTCAAAATCTTCAAAATGAGCATAAGCACAATGAAATTAATGCTGGAATCATCTTCAGGATGCTAGAATACACTAAATACAGCAAAAATTTTGAGTCTACAACGTTTAGTTTAGGTGTGAGAGCCAAAATTAACTTTTTATTGCTTTAAACGCGTTTTCAGCCCCTGATTGTACACTTAAGGTGAAAATGTCAAAATCTTCAAAATGAGCATAAGCACAATGAAATTAATGCTGGAATCATCTTCAGGATGCTAGAATACACTAAATACAGCAAAAATGTTGAGTCTACAACGTTTTGTTTAGGTGTGAGAGCCAAAATGAACTTTTTATTGCTTTAAACGCGTTTTCAGCCTGATTGTGCACTTAAGGTGAAAATGTCAAAATCCTAAAAATGAGCATAAGCACAATGAAATTAATGCTGGAATCATCTTCAGGATGCTAGAATACACTAAATACAGCAAAAAGTTTGAGTCTACAACGTTTAGTTTAGGTGTGAGAGCCAAAATGAACTTTTTATTGCTTTAAACGCGTTTTCAGCCCCTGATTGTACACTTAAGGTGAAAATGTCAAAATCTTAAAAATGAGCATAAGCACAATGAAATTAATGCTGGAATCATCTTCAGGATGCTAGAATACACTAAATACAGCAAAAAGTTTGAGTCTACAACGTTTAGTTTAGGTGTGAGAGCCAAAATGAACTTTTTATTGCTTTAAACGCGTTTTCAGCCCCTGATTGTACACTTAAGGTGAAAATGTCAAAATCTTAAAAATGAGCATAAGCACAATTAAATTTTTGCTGGAATCATCTTCAGGATGCTAGAATACACTAAATACAGCAAAAAGTTTGAGTCTACAACGTTTAGTTTAGGTGTGAGAGCCAAAATGAACTTTTTATTGCTTTAAACGCGTTTTCAGCCCCTGATTGTACACTTAAGGTGAAAATGTCAAAATCTTAAAAATGAGCATAAGCACAATGAAATTAATGCTGGAATCATCTTCAGGATGCTAGAATACACTAAATACAGCAAAAATTTTGAGTCTACAAGGTTTAGTTTAGGTGTGAGAGCCAAAATGAACTTTTTATTGCTTTAAACGCGTTTTCAGCCTGATTGTGCACTTTAGGTGAAAATGTCAAAATCTTAAAAATGAGCATAAGCACAATGAAATTAATGCTGGAATCATCTTCAGGATGCTAGAATACACTAAATACAGCAAAAATTTTGAGTCTACAACGTTTAGTTTAGGTGTGAGAGCCAAAATGAACTTTTTATTGCTTTAAACGCGTTTTCAGCCCCTGATTGTACACTTAAGGTGAAAATGTCAAAATCTTCAAAATGAGCATAAGCACAATGAAATTAATGCTGGAATCATCTTCAGGATGCTAGAATACACTAAATACAGCAAAAATGTTGAGTCTACAACGTTTTGTTTAGGTGTGAGAGCCAAAATGAACTTTTTATGGCTTTAAATGCGTTTTCAGCCTGATTGTGCACTTTAGGTGAAAATGTCAAAATCTTCAAAATGAGCATAAGCACAATGAAATTAATGCTGGAATCATCTTCAGGATGCTAGAATACACTAAATACAGCAAAAATTTTGAGTCTACAACGTTTAGTTTAGGTGTGAGAGCCAAAATGAACTTTTTATTGCTTTAAACGCGTTTTCAGCCTGATTGTGCACTTTAGGTGAAAATGTCAAAATCTTAAAAATGAGCATAAGCACAATGAAAGTAATGCTGGAATCATCTTCAGGATGCTAGAATACACTAAATACAGCAAAAATTTTGAGTCTACAACGTTTAGTTTAGGTGTGAGAGCCAAAATGAACTTTTTATTGCTTTAAACGCGTTTTCAGCCCCTGATTGTACACTTAGGGTGAAAATGTCAAAATCTTCAAAATGAGCATAAGCACAATGAAATTAATGCTGGAATCATCTTCAGGATGCTAGAATACACTAAATACAGCAAAAATTTTGAGTCTACAACGTTTAGTTTAGGTGTGAGAGCCAAAATGAACTTTTTATTGCTTTAAACGCGTTTTCAGCCTGATTGTGCACTTAAGGTGAAAATGTCAAAATCTTAAAAATGAGCATAAGCACAATGAAATTAATGCTGGAATCATGTTCAGGATGCTAGAATACACTAAATACAGCAACAATTTTGAGTCTACAACGTTTAGTTTAGGTGTGAGAGCCAAAATGAACTTTTTATTGCTTTAAACGCGTTTTCAGCCCCTGATTGTACACTTAAGGTGAAAATGTCAAAATCTTCAAAATGAGCATAAGCACAATGAAATTAATGCTGGAATCATCTTCAGGATGCTAGAATACACTAAATACAGCAAAAAATTTGAGTCTACAACGTTTAGTTTATGTGTGAGAGCCAAAATGAACTTTTTATTGCTTTAAACGCGTTTTCAGCCTGATTGTGCACTTTAGGTGAAAATGTCAAAATCTTAAAAATGAGCATAAGCACAATGAAATTAATGCTGGAATCATCTTCAGGATGCTAGAATACACTAAATACAGCAAAAATTTTGAGTCTACAACGTTTAGTTTAGGTGTGAGAGCCAAAATGAACTTTTTATTGCTTTAAACGCGTTTTCAGCCCCTGATTGTACATTTAAGGTGAAAATGTCAAAATCTTAAAAATGAGCATAAGCACAATGAAATTAATGCTGGAATCATCTTCAGGATGCTAGAATACACTAAATACAGCAAAAATTTTGAGTCTACAACGTTTAGTTTAGGTGTGAGAGCCAAAATGAACTTTTTATTGCTTTAAACGCGTTTTCAGCCCCTGATTGTACACTTAAGGTGAAAATGTCAAAATCTTAAAAATGAGCATAAGCACAATGAAATTAATACTGGAATCATCTTCAGGATGCTAGAATACACTAAATACAGCAAAAATGTTGAGTCTACAACGTTTTGTTTAGGTGTGAGAGCCAAAATGAACTTTTTATGGCTTTAAATGCGTTTTCAGCCTGATTGTGCACTTTAGGTGAAAATGTCAAAATCTTCAAAATGAGCATAAGCACAATGAAATTAATGCTGGAATCATCTTCAGGGTGCTAGAATACACTAAATACAGCAAAAATTTTGAGTCTACAACGTTTAGTTTAGGTGTGAGAGCCAAAATGAACTTTTTATTGCTTTAAACGCGTTTTCAGCCCCTGATTGTACACTTAAGGTGAAAATGTCAAAATCTTCAAAATGAGCATAAGCACAATGAAATTAATGCTGGAATCATCTTCAGGATGCTAGAATACACTAAATACAGCAAAAATTTTGAGTCTACAACGTTTAGTTTAGGTGTGAGAGCCAAAATGAACTTTTTATTGCTTTAAACGCGTTTTCAGCCTGATTGTGCACTTTAGGTGAAAATGTCAAAATCTTAAAAATGAGCATAAGCACAATGAAATTAATGCTGGAATCATCTTCAGGATGCTAGAATACACTAAATACAGCAAAAATTTTGAGTCTACAACGTTTAGTTTAGGTGTGAGAGCCAAAATGAACTTTTTATTGCTTTAAACGCGTTTTCAGCCCCTGATTGTACACTTAAGGTGAAAATGTCAAAATCTTAAAAATGAGCATAAGCACAATGAAATTAATGCTGGAATCATCTTCAGGATGCTAGAATACACTAAATACAGCAAAAATGTTGAGTCTACAACGTTTTGTTTAGGTGTGAGAGCCAAAATGAACTTTTTATGGCTTTAAATGCGTTTTCAGCCTGATTGTGCACTTTAGGTGAAAATGTCAAAATCTTCAAAATGAGCATAAGCACAATGAAATTAATGCTGGAATCATCTTCAGGATGCTAGAATACACTAAATACAGCAAAAATTTTGAGTCTACAACGTTTAGTTTAGGTGTGAGAGCCAAAATGAACTTTTTATTGCTTTAAACGCGTTTTCAGCCCCTGATTGTACACTTAAGGTGAAAATGTCAAAATCTTCAAAATGAGCATAAGCACAATGAAATTAATGCTGGAATCATCTTCAGGATGCTAGAATACACTAAATACAGCAAAAATTTTGAGTCTACAACGTTTAGTTTAGGTGTGAGAGCCAAAATGAACTTTTTATTGCTTTAAACGCGTTTTCAGCCTGATTGTGCACTTTAGGTGAAAATGTCAAAATCTTAAAAATGAGCATAAGCACAATGAAATTAATGCTGGAATCATCTTCAGGATGCTAGAATACACTAAATACAGCAAAAATTTTGAGTCTACAACGTTTAGTTTGGGTGTGAGAGCCAAAATGAACTTTTTATTGCTTTAAACGCGTTTTCAGCCCCTGATTGTACACTTAAGGTGAAAATGTCAAAATCTTCAAAATGAGCATAAGCACAATGAAATTAATGCTGGAATCATCTTCAGGATGCTAGAATACACTAAATACAGCAAAAATGTTGAGTCTACAACGTTTTGTTTAGGTGTGAGAGCCAAAATGAACTTTTTATTGCTTTAAACGCGTTTTCAGCCCCTGATTGTACACTTAAGGTGAAAATGTCAAAATCTTCAAAATGAGCATAAGCACGATGAAATTAATGCTGGAATCATCTTCAGGATGCTAGAATACACTAAATACAGCAAAAATTTTGAGTCTACAACGTTTAGTTTAGGTGTGAGAGCCAAAATGAACTTTTTATGGCTTTAAATGCGTTTTCAGCCTGATTGTGCACTTTAGGTGAAAATGTCAAAATCTTCAAAATGAGCATAAGCACAATGAAATTAATGCTGGAATCATCTTCAGGATGCTAGAATACACTAAATACAGCAAAAATTTTAAGTCTACAACGTTTAGTTTAGGTGTGAGAGCCAAAATGAACTTTTTATTGCTTTCAACGCGTTTTCAGCCTGATTGTGCACTTTAGGTGAAAATGTCAAAATCTTAAAAATAAGCATAAGCACAATGAAATTAATGCTGGAATCATCTTCAGGATGCTAGAATACACTAAATACAGCAAAAATTTTGAGTCTACAACGTTTAGTTTAGGTGTGAGAGCCAAAATGAACTTTTTATTGCTTTAAACGCGTTTTCAGCCCCTGATTGTACACTTAAGGTGAAAATGTCAAAATCTTCAAAATGAGCATAAGCACAATGAAATTAATGCTGGAATCATCTTCAGGATGCTAGAATACACTAAATACAGCAAAAATTTTGAGTCTACAACGTTTAGTTTAGGTGTGAGAGCCAAAATGAACTTTTTATTGCTTTAAACGCGTTTTCAGCCTGAGTGTGCACTTTAGGTGAAAATGTCAAAATCTTAAAAATGAGCATAAGCACAATGAAATTAATGCTGGAATCATCTTCAGGATGCTAGAATACACTAAATACAGCAAAAATTTTGAGTCTACAACGTTTAGTTTAGGTGTGAGAGCCAAAATGAACTTTTTATTGCTTTAAACGCGTTTTCAGCCCCTGATTGTACACTTAAGGTGAAAATGTCAAAATCTTAAAAATGAGCATAAGCACAATGAAATTAATGCTGGAATCATCTTCAGGATGCTAGAATACACTAAATACAGCAAAAATGTTGAGTCTACAACGTTTTGTTTAGGTGTGAGAGCCAAAATGAACTTTTTATGGCTTTAAATGCGTTTTCAGCCTGATTGTGCACTTTAGGTGAAAATGTCAAAATCTTAAAAATGAGCATAAGCACAATGAAATTAATGCTGGAATCATCTTCAGGATGCTAGAATACACTAAATACAGCAAAAATTTTGAGTCTACAACGTTTAGTTTAGGTGTGAGAGCCAAAATGAACTTTTTATTGCTTTAAACGCGTTTTCAGCCCCTGATTGTACACTTAAGGTGAAAATGTCAAAATCTTAAAAATGAGCATAAGCACAATGAAATTAATGCTGGAATCATCTCCAGGATGCTAGAATACACTAAATACAGCAAAAATTTTGAGTCTACAACGTTTAGTTTAGGTGTGAGAGCCAAAATGAACTTTTTATTGCTTTAAACGCGTTTTCAGCCCCTGATTGTACACTTAAGGTGAAAATGTCAAAATCTTAAAAATGAGCATAAGCACAATGAAATTAATGCTGGAATCATCTTCAGGATGCTAGAATACACTAAATACAGCAAAAATGTTGAGTCTACAACGTTTTGTTTAGGTGTGAGAGCCAAAATGAACTTTTTATGGCTTTAAATGCGTTTTCAGCCTGATTGTGCACTTTAGGTGAAAATGTCAAAATCTTCAAAATGAGCATAAGCACAATGAAATTAATGCTGGAATCATCTTCAGGATGCTAGAATACACTAAATACAGCAAAAATTTTGAGTCTACAACGTTTAGTTTAGGTGTGAGAGCCAAAATTAACTTTTTATTGCTTTAAACGCGTTTTCAGCCCCTGATTGTACACTTAAGGTGAAAATGTCAAAATCTTCAAAATGAGCATAAGCACAATGAAATTAATGCTGGAATCATCTTCAGGATGCTAGAATACACTAAATACAGCAAAAATTTTGAGTCTACAACGTTTAGTTTAGGTGTGAGAGCCAAAATGAACTTTTTATTGCTTTAAACGCGTTTTCAGCCTGATTGTGCACTTTAGGTGAAAATGTCAAAATCTTAAAAATGAGCATAAGCACAATGAAATTAATGCTGGAATCATCTTCAGGATGCTAGAATACACTAAATACAGCAAAAATTTTGAGTCTACAACGTTTAGTTTAGGTGTGAGAGCCAAAATGAACTTTTTATTGCTTTAAACGCGTTTTCAGCCCCTGATTGTACACTTAAGGTGAAAATGTCAAAATCTTCAAAATGAGCATAAGCACAATGAAATTAATGCTGGAATCATCTGCAGGATGCTAGAATACACTAAATACAGCAAAAATGTTGAGTCTACAACGTTTTGTTTAGGTGTGAGAGCCAAAATGAACTTTTTATGGCTTTAAATGCGTTTTCAGCCTGATTGTGCACTTTAGGTGAAAATGTCAAAATCTTCAAAATGAGCATAAGCACAATGAAATTAATGCTGGAATCATCTTCAGGATGCTAGAATACACTAAATACAGCAAAAATTTTGAGTCTACAACGTTTAGTTTAGGTGTGAGAGCCAAAATGAACTTTTTATTGCTTTAAACGCGTTTTCAGCCCCTGATTGTACACTTAAGGTGAAAATGTCAAAATCTTCAAAATGAGCATAAGCACGATGAAATTAATGCTGGAATCATCTTCAGGATGCTAGAATACACTAAATACAGCAAAAATTTTGAGTCTACAACGTTTAGTTTAGGTGTGAGAGCCAAAATGAACTTTTTATGGCTTTAAATGCGTTTTCAGCCTGATTGTGCACTTTAGGTGAAAATGTCAAAATCTTCAAAATGAGCATAAGCACAATGAAATTAATGCTGGAATCATCTTCAGGATGCTAGAATACACTAAATACAGCAAAAATTTTAAGTCTACAACGTTTAGTTTAGGTGTGAGAGCCAAAATGAACTTTTTATTGCTTTAAACGCGTTTTCAGCCTGATTGTGCACTTTAGGTGAAAATGTCAAAATCTTAAAAATGAGCATAAGCACAATGAAATTAATGCTGGAATCATCTTCAGGATGCTAGAATACACTAAATACAGCAAAAATTTTGAGTCTACAACGTTTAGTTTAGGTGTGAGAGCCAAAATGAACTTTTTATTGCTTTAAACGCGTTTTCAGCCCCTGATTGTACACTTAAGGTGAAAATGTCAAAATCTTCAAAATGAGCATAAGCACAATGAAATTAATGCTGGAATCATCTTCAGGATGCTAGAATACACTAAATACAGCAAAAATTTTGAGTCTACAACGTTTAGTTTAGGTGTGAGAGCCAAAATGAACTTTTTATTGCTTTAAACGCGTTTTCAGCCTGAGTGTGCACTTTAGGTGAAAATGTCAAAATCTTAAAAATGAGCATAAGCACAATGAAATTAATGCTGGAATCATCTTCAGGATGCTAGAATACACTAAATACAGCAAAAATTTTGAGTCTACAACGTTTAGTTTAGGTGTGAGAGCCAAAATGAACTTTTTATTGCTTTAAACGCGTTTTCAGCCCCTGATTGTACACTTAAGGTGAAAATGTCAAAATCTTAAAAATGAGCATAAGCACAATGAAATTAATGCTGGAATCATCTTCAGGATGCTAGAATACACTAAATACAGCAAAAATTTTGAGTCTACAACGTTTAGTTTAGGTGTGAGAGCCAAAATGAACTTTTTATTGCTTTAAACGCGTTTTCAGCCTGATTGTGCACTTTAGGTGAAAATGTCAAAATCTTAAAAATGAGCATAAGCACAATGAAATTAATGCTGGAATCATCTTCAGGATGCTAGAATACACTAAATACAGCAAAAATTTTGAGTCTACAACGTTTAGTTTAGGTGTGAGAGCCAAAATGAACTTTTTATTGCTTTAAACGCGTTTTCAGCCCCTGATTGTACACTTAAGGTGAAAATGTCAAAATCTTAAAAATGAGCATAAGCACAATGAAATTAATGCTGGAATCATCTCCAGGATGCTAGAATACACTAAATACAGCAAAAATTTTGAGTCTACAACGTTTAGTTTAGGTGTGAGAGCCAAAATGAACTTTTTATTGCTTTAAACGCGTTTTCAGCCCCTGATTGTACACTTAAGGTGAAAATGTCAAAATCTTAAAAATGAGCATAAGCACAATGAAATTAATGCTGGAATCATCTTCAGGATGCTAGAATACACTAAATACAGCAAAAATGTTGAGTCTACAACGTTTTGTTTAGGTGTGAGAGCCAAAATGAACTTTTTATGGCTTAAATGCGTTTTCAGCCTGATTGTGCACTTTAGGTGAAAATGTCAAAATCTTCAAAATGAGCATAAGCACAATGAAATTAATGCTGGAATCATCTTCAGGGTGCTAGAATACACTAAATACAGCAAAAATTTTGAGTCTACAACGTTTAGTTTAGGTGTGAGAGCCAAAATGAACTTTTTATTGCTTTAAACGCGTTTTCAGCCCCTGATTGTACACTTAAGGTGAAAATGTCAAAATCTTCAAAATGAGCATAAGCACAATGAAATTAATGCTGGAATCATCTTCAGGATGCTAGAATACACTAAATACAGCAAAAATTTTGAGTCTACAACGTTTAGTTTAGGTGTGAGAGCCAAAATGAACTTTTTATTGCTTTAAACGCGTTTTCAGCCTGATTGTGCACTTTAGGTGAAAATGTCAAAATCTTAAAAATGAGCATAAGCACAATGAAATTAATGCTGGAATCATCTTCAGGATGCTAGAATACACTAAATACAGCAAAAATTTTGAGTCTACAACGTTTAGTTTAGGTGTGAGAGCCAAAATGAACTTTTTATTGCTTTAAACGCGTTTTCAGCCCCTGATTGTACACTTAAGGTGAAAATGTCAAAATCTTAAAAATGAGCATAAGCACAATGAAATTAATGCTGGAATCATCTTCAGGATGCTAGAATACACTAAATACAGCAAAAATTTTGAGTCTACAACGTTTAGTTTAGGTGTGAGAGCCAAAATGAACTTTTTATGGCTTTAAATGCGTTTTCAGCCTGATTGTGCACTTTAGGTGAAAATGTCAAAATCTTCAAAATGAGCATAAGCACAATGAAATTAATGCTGGAATCATCTTCAGGATGCTAGAATACACTAAATACAGCAAAAATTTTAAGTCTACAACGTTTAGTTTAGGTGTGAGAGCCAAAATGAACTTTTTATTGCTTTCAACGCGTTTTCAGCCTGATTGTGCACTTTAGGTGAAAATGTCAAAATCTTAAAAATAAGCATAAGCACAATGAAATTAATGCTGGAATCATCTTCAGGATGCTAGAATACACTAAATACAGCAAAAATTTTGAGTCTACAACGTTTAGTTTAGGTGTGAGAGCCAAAATGAACTTTTTATTGCTTTAAACGCGTTTTCAGCCCCTGATTGTACACTTAAGGTGAAAATGTCAAAATCTTCAAAATGAGCATAAGCACAATGAAATTAATGCTGGAATCATCTTCAGGATGCTAGAATACACTAAATACAGCAAAAATTTTGAGTCTACAACGTTTAGTTTAGGTGTGAGAGCCAAAATGAACTTTTTATTGCTTTAAACGCGTTTTCAGCCTGAGTGTGCACTTTAGGTGAAAATGTCAAAATCTTAAAAATGAGCATAAGCACAATGAAATTAATGCTGGAATCATCTTCAGGATGCTAGAATACACTAAATACAGCAAAAATTTTGAGTCTACAACGTTTAGTTTAGGTGTGAGAGCCAAAATGAACTTTTTATTGCTTTAAACGCGTTTTCAGCCCCTGATTGTACACTTAAGGTGAAAATGTCAAAATCTTAAAAATGAGCATAAGCACAATGAAATTAATGCTGGAATCATCTTCAGGATGCTAGAATACACTAAATACAGCAAAAATGTTGAGTCTACAACGTTTTGTTTAGGTGTGAGAGCCAAAATGAACTTTTTATGGCTTTAAATGCGTTTTCAGCCTGATTGTGCACTTTAGGTGAAAATGTCAAAATCTTAAAAATGAGCATAAGCACAATGAAATTAATGCTGGAATCATCTTCAGGATGCTAGAATACACTAAATACAGCAAAAATTTTGAGTCTACAACGTTTAGTTTAGGTGTGAGAGCCAAAATGAACTTTTTATTGCTTTAAACGCGTTTTCAGCCCCTGATTGTACACTTAAGGTGAAAATGTCAAAATCTTAAAAATGAGCATAAGCACAATGAAATTAATGCTGGAATCATCTCCAGGATGCTAGAATACACTAAATACAGCAAAAATTTTGAGTCTACAACGTTTAGTTTAGGTGTGAGAGCCAAAATGAACTTTTTATTGCTTTAAACGCGTTTTCAGCCCCTGATTGTACACTTAAGGTGAAAATGTCAAAATCTTAAAAATGAGCATAAGCACAATGAAATTAATGCTGGAATCATCTTCAGGATGCTAGAATACACTAAATACAGCAAAAATGTTGAGTCTACAACGTTTTGTTTAGGTGTGAGAGCCAAAATGAACTTTTTATGGCTTTAAATGCGTTTTCAGCCTGATTGTGCACTTTAGGTGAAAATGTCAAAATCTTCAAAATGAGCATAAGCACAATGAAATTAATGCTGGAATCATCTTCAGGATGCTAGAATACACTAAATACAGCAAAAATTTTGACTCTACAACGTTTAGTTTAGGTGTGAGAGCCAAAATTAACTTTTTATTGCTTTAAACGCGTTTTCAGCCCCTGATTGTACACTTAAGGTGAAAATGTCAAAATCTTCAAAATGAGCATAAGCACAATGAAATTATTGCTGGAATCATCTTCAGGATGCTAGAATACACTAAATACAGCAAAAATTTTGAGTCTACAACGTTTAGTTTAGGTGTGAGAGCCAAAATGAACTTTTTATTGCTTTAAACGCGTTTTCAGCCTGATTGTGCACTTTAGGTGAAAATGTCAAAATCTTAAAAATGAGCATAAGCACAATGAAATTAATGCTGGAATCATCTTCAGGATGCTAGAATACACTAAATACAGCAAAAATTTTGAGTCTACAACGTTTAGTTTAGGTGTGAGAGCCAAAATGAACTTTTTATTGCTTTAAACGCGTTTTCAGCCCCTGATTGTACACTTAAGGTGAAAATGTCAAAATCTTCAAAATGAGCATAAGCACAATGAAATTAATGCTGGAATCATCTGCAGGATGCTAGAATACACTAAATACAGCAAAAATGTTGAGTCTACAACGTTTTGTTTAGGTGTGAGAGCCAAAATGAACTTTTTATGGCTTTAAATGCGTTTTCAGCCTGATTGTGCACTTTAGGTGAAAATGTCAAAATCTTCAAAATGAGCATAAGCACAATGAAATTAATGCTGGAATCATCTTCAGGATGCTAGAATACACTAAATACAGCAAAAATTTTGAGTCTACAACGTTTAGTTTAGGTGTGAGAGCCAAAATGAACTTTTTATTGCTTTAAACGCGTTTTCAGCCCCTGATTGTACACTTAAGGTGAAAATGTCAAAATCTTCAAAATGAGCATAAGCACGATGAAATTAATGCTGGAATCATCTTCAGGATGCTAGAATACACTAAATACAGCAAAAATTTTGAGTCTACAACGTTTAGTTTAGGTGTGAGAGCCAAAATGAACTTTTTATGGCTTTAAATGCGTTTTCAGCCTGATTGTGCACTTTAGGTGAAAATGTCAAAATCTTCAAAATGAGCATAAGCACAATGAAATTAATGCTGGAATCATCTTCAGGATGCTAGAATACACTAAATACAGCAAAAATTTTAAGTCTACAACGTTTAGTTTAGGTGTGAGAGCCAAAATGAACTTTTTATTGCTTTAAACGCGTTTTCAGCCTGATTGTGCACTTTAGGTGAAAATGTCAAAATCTTAAAAATGAGCATAAGCACAATGAAATTAATGCTGGAATCATCTTCAGGATGCTAGAATACACTAAATACAGCAAAAATTTTGAGTCTACAACGTTTAGTTTAGGTGTGAGAGCCAAAATGAACTTTTTATTGCTTTAAACGCGTTTTCAGCCCCTGATTGTACACTTAAGGTGAAAATGTCAAAATCTTCAAAATGAGCATAAGCACAATGAAATTAATGCTGGAATCATCTTCAGGATGCTAGAATACACTAAATACAGCAAAAATTTTGAGTCTACAACGTTTAGTTTAGGTGTGAGAGCCAAAATGAACTTTTTATTGCTTTAAACGCGTTTTCAGCCTGAGTGTGCACTTTAGGTGAAAATGTCAAAATCTTAAAAATGAGCATAAGCACAATGAAATTAATGCTGGAATCATCTTCAGGATGCTAGAATACACTAAATACAGCAAAAATTTTGAGTCTACAACGTTTAGTTTAGGTGTGAGAGCCAAAATGAACTTTTTATTGCTTTAAACGCGTTTTCAGCCCCTGATTGTACACTTAAGGTGAAAATGTCAAAATCTTAAAAATGAGCATAAGCACAATGAAATTAATGCTGGAATCATCTTCAGGATGCTAGAATACACTAAATACAGCAAAAAAGTTGAGTCTACAACGTTTTGTTTAGGTGTGAGAGCCAAAATGAACTTTTTATGGCTTTAAATGCGTTTTCAGCCTGATTGTGCACTTTAGGTGAAAATGTCAAAATCTTAAAAATGAGCATAAGCACAATGAAATTAATGCTGGAATCATCTTCAGGATGCTAGAATACACTAAATACAGCAAAAATTTTGAGTCTACAACGTTTAGTTTAGGTGTGAGAGCCAAAATGAACTTTTTATTGCTTTAAACGCGTTTTCAGCCCCTGATTGTACACTTAAGGTGAAAATGTCAAAATCTTAAAAATGAGCATAAGCACAATGAAATTAATGCTGGAATCATCTCCAGGAT
Organism: Vanacampus margaritifer; assembly: GCF_051991255.1. Lineage (NCBI taxonomy): Eukaryota > Metazoa > Chordata > Actinopteri > Syngnathiformes > Syngnathidae > Vanacampus > Vanacampus margaritifer. Next base: position 640,623 of record NW_027520743.1, on the reverse strand, counting down.
GCTAGAATACACTAAATACAGCAAAAATTTTGAGTCTACAACGTTTAGTTTAGGTGTGAGAGCCAAAATGAACTTTTTATTGCTTTAAACGCGTTTTCAGCCCCTGATTGTACACTTAAGGTGAAAATGTCAAAATCTTAAAAATGAGCATAAGCACAATGAAATTAATGCTGGAATCATCTTCAGGATGCTAGAATACACTAAATACAGCAAAAATGTTGAGTCTACAACGTTTTGTTTAGGTGTGAGAGCCAAAATGAACTTTTTATGGCTTAAATGCGTTTTCAGCCTGATTGTGCACTTTAGGTGAAAATGTCAAAATCTTCAAAATGAGCATAAGCACAATGAAATTAATGCTGGAATCATCTTCAGGATGCTAGAATACACTAAATACAGCAAAAATTTTGAGTCTACAACGTTTAGTTTAGGTGTGAGAGCCAAAATTAACTTTTTATTGCTTTAAACGCGTTTTCAGCCCCTGATTGTACACTTAAGGTGAAAATGTCAAAATCTTCAAAATGAGCATAAGCACAATGAAATTAATGCTGGAATCATCTTCAGGATGCTAGAATACACTAAATACAGCAAAAATTTTGAGTCTACAACGTTTAGTTTAGGTGTGAGAGCCAAAATGAACTTTTTATTGCTTTAAACGCGTTTTCAGCCTGATTGTGCACTTTAGGTGAAAATGTCAAAATCTTAAAAATGAGCATAAGCACAATGAAATTAATGCTGGAATCATCTTCAGGATGCTAGAATACACTAAATACAGCAAAAATTTTGAGTCTACAACGTTTAGTTTAGGTGTGAGAGCCAAAATGAACTTTTTATTGCTTTAAACGCGTTTTCAGCCCCTGATTGTACACTTAAGGTGAAAATGTCAAAATCTTCAAAATGAGCATAAGCACAATGAAATTAATGCTGGAATCATCTTCAGGATGCTAGAATACACTAAATACAGCAAAAATGTTGAGTCTACAACGTTTTGTTTAGGTGTGAGAGCCAAAATTAACTTTTTATGGCTTTAAATGCGTTTTCAGCCTGATTGTGCACTTTAGGTGAAAATGTCAAAATCTTCAAAATGAGCATAAGCACGATGAAATTAATGCTGGAATCATCTTCAGGATGCTAGAATACACTAAATACAGCAAAAATTTTGAGTCTACAACGTTTAGTTTAGTTGTGAGAGCCAAAATGAACTTTTTATTGCTTTAAACGCGTTTTCAGCCTGATTGTGCACTTAAGGTGAAAATGTCAAAATCCTAAAAATGAGCATAAGCACAATGAAATTAATGCTGGAATCATCTTCAGGATGCTAGAATACACTAAATACAGCAAAAATTTTGAGTCTACAACGTTTAGTTTAGGTGTGAGAGCCAAAATGAACTTTTTATTGCTTTAAACGCGTTTTCAGCCCCTGATTGTACACTTAAGGTGAAAATGTCAAAATCTTAAAAATGAGCATAAGCACAATGAAATTAATGCTGGAATCATCTTCAGGATGCTAGAATACACTAAATACAGCAAAAAGTTTGAGTCTACAACGTTTAGTTTAGGTGTGAGAGCCAAAATGAACTTTTTATTGCTTTAAACGCGTTTTCAGCCCCTGATTGTACACTTAAGGTGAAAATGTCAAAATCTTAAAAATGAGCATAAGCACAATTAAATTTTTGCTGGAATCATCTTCAGGATGCTAGAATACACTAAATACAGCAAAAAGTTTGAGTCTACAACGTTTAGTTTAGGTGTGAGAGCCAAAATGAACTTTTTATTGCTTTAAACGCGTTTTCAGCCCCTGATTGTACACTTAAGGTGAAAATGTCAAAATCTTAAAAATGAGCATAAGCACAATGAAATTAATGCTGGAATCATCTTCAGGATGCTAGAATACACTAAATACAGCAAAAATTTTGAGTCTACAAGGTTTAGTTTAGGTGTGAGAGCCAAAATGAACTTTTTATTGCTTTAAACGCGTTTTCAGCCTGATTGTGCACTTTAGGTGAAAATGTCAAAATCTTAAAAATGAGCATAAGCACAATGAAATTAATGCTGGAATCATCTTCAGGATGCTAGAATACACTAAATACAGCAAAAATTTTGAGTCTACAACGTTTAGTTTAGGTGTGAGAGCCAAAATGAACTTTTTATTGCTTTAAACGCGTTTTCAGCCCCTGATTGTACACTTAAGGTGAAAATGTCAAAATCTTAAAAATGAGCATAAGCACAATGAAATTAATGCTGGAATCATCTTCAGGATGCTAGAATACACTAAATACAGCAAAAATGTTGAGTCTACAACGTTTTGTTTAGGTGTGAGAGCCAAAATGAACTTTTTATGGCTTTAAATGCGTTTTCAGCCTGATTGTGCACTTTAGGTGAAAATGTCAAAATCTTAAAAATGAGCATAAGCACAATGAAATTAATGCTGGAATCATCTTCAGGATGCTAGAATACACTAAATACAGCAAAAATTTTGAGTCTACAACGTTTAGTTTAGGTGTGAGAGCCAAAATGAACTTTTTATTGCTTTAAACGCGTTTTCAGCCTGATTGTGCACTTTAGGTGAAAATGTCAAAATCTTAAAAATGAGCATAAGCACAATGAAATTAATGCTGGAATCATCTTCAGGATGCTAGAATACACTAAATACAGCAAAAATTTTGAGTCTACAACGTTTAGTTTAGGTGTGAGAGCCAAAATGAACTTTTTATTGCTTTAAACGCGTTTTCAGCCCCTGATTGTACACTTAAGGTGAAAATGTCAAAATCTTAAAAATGAGCATAAGCACAATGAAATTAATGCTGGAATCATCTTCAGGATGCTAGAATACACTAAATACAGCAAAAATGTTGAGTCTACAACGTTTTGTTTAGGTGTGAGAGCCAAAATGAACTTTTTATGGCTTTAAATGCGTTTTCAGCCTGATTGTGCACTTTAGGTGAAAATGTCAAAATCTTCAAAATGAGCATAAGCACAATGAAATTAATGCTGGAATCATCTTCAGGATGCTAGAATACACTAAATACAGCAAAAATTTTGAGTCTACAACGTTTAGTTTAGGTGTGAGAGCCAAAATGAACTTTTTATTGCTTTAAACGCGTTTTCAGCCCCTGATTGTACACTTAAGGTGAAAATGTCAAAATCTTCAAAATGAGCATAAGCACAATGAAATTAATGCTGGAATCATCTTCAGGATGCTAGAATACACTAAATACAGCAAAAATTTTGAGTCTACAACGTTTAGTTTAGGTGTGAGAGCCAAAATGAACTTTTTATTGCTTTAAACGCGTTTTCAGCCTGATTGTGCACTTTAGGTGAAAATGTCAAAATCTTAAAAATGAGCATAAGCACAATGAAATTAATGCTGGAATCATCTTCAGGATGCTAGAATACACTAAATACAGCAAAAATTTTGAGTCTACAACGTTTAGTTTGGGTGTGAGAGCCAAAATGAACTTTTTATTGCTTTAAACGCGTTTTCAGCCCCTGATTGTACACTTAAGGTGAAAATGTCAAAATCTTCAAAATGAGCATAAGCACAATGAAATTAATGCTGGAATCATCTTCAGGATGCTAGAATACACTAAATACAGCAAAAATGTTGAGTCTACAACGTTTTGTTTAGGTGTGAGAGCCAAAATGAACTTTTTATTGCTTTAAACGCGTTTTCAGCCCCTGATTGTACACTTAAGGTGAAAATGTCAAAATCTTCAAAATGAGCATAAGCACGATGAAATTAATGCTGGAATCATCTTCAGGATGCTAGAATACACTAAATACAGCAAAAATTTTGAGTCTACAACGTTTAGTTTAGGTGTGAGAGCCAAAATGAACTTTTTATGGCTTTAAATGCGTTTTCAGCCTGATTGTGCACTTTAGGTGAAAATGTCAAAATCTTCAAAATGAGCATAAGCACAATGAAATTAATGCTGGAATCATCTTCAGGATGCTAGAATACACTAAATACAGCAAAAATTTTAAGTCTACAACGTTTAGTTTAGGTGTGAGAGCCAAAATGAACTTTTTATTGCTTTCAACGCGTTTTCAGCCTGATTGTGCACTTTAGGTGAAAATGTCAAAATCTTAAAAATAAGCATAAGCACAATGAAATTAATGCTGGAATCATCTTCAGGATGCTAGAATACACTAAATACAGCAAAAATTTTGAGTCTACAACGTTTAGTTTAGGTGTGAGAGCCAAAATGAACTTTTTATTGCTTTAAACGCGTTTTCAGCCCCTGATTGTACACTTAAGGTGAAAATGTCAAAATCTTCAAAATGAGCATAAGCACAATGAAATTAATGCTGGAATCATCTTCAGGATGCTAGAATACACTAAATACAGCAAAAATTTTGAGTCTACAACGTTTAGTTTAGGTGTGAGAGCCAAAATGAACTTTTTATTGCTTTAAACGCGTTTTCAGCCTGAGTGTGCACTTTAGGTGAAAATGTCAAAATCTTAAAAATGAGCATAAGCACAATGAAATTAATGCTGGAATCATCTTCAGGATGCTAGAATACACTAAATACAGCAAAAATTTTGAGTCTACAACGTTTAGTTTAGGTGTGAGAGCCAAAATGAACTTTTTATTGCTTTAAACGCGTTTTCAGCCCCTGATTGTACACTTAAGGTGAAAATGTCAAAATCTTAAAAATGAGCATAAGCACAATGAAATTAATGCTGGAATCATCTTCAGGATGCTAGAATACACTAAATACAGCAAAAATGTTGAGTCTACAACGTTTTGTTTAGGTGTGAGAGCCAAAATGAACTTTTTATGGCTTTAAATGCGTTTTCAGCCTGATTGTGCACTTTAGGTGAAAATGTCAAAATCTTAAAAATGAGCATAAGCACAATGAAATTAATGCTGGAATCATCTTCAGGATGCTAGAATACACTAAATACAGCAAAAATTTTGAGTCTACAACGTTTAGTTTAGGTGTGAGAGCCAAAATGAACTTTTTATTGCTTTAAACGCGTTTTCAGCCCCTGATTGTACACTTAAGGTGAAAATGTCAAAATCTTAAAAATGAGCATAAGCACAATGAAATTAATGCTGGAATCATCTCCAGGATGCTAGAATACACTAAATACAGCAAAAATTTTGAGTCTACAACGTTTAGTTTAGGTGTGAGAGCCAAAATGAACTTTTTATTGCTTTAAACGCGTTTTCAGCCCCTGATTGTACACTTAAGGTGAAAATGTCAAAATCTTAAAAATGAGCATAAGCACAATGAAATTAATGCTGGAATCATCTTCAGGATGCTAGAATACACTAAATACAGCAAAAATGTTGAGTCTACAACGTTTTGTTTAGGTGTGAGAGCCAAAATAAACTTTTTATGGCTTTAAATGCGTTTTCAGCCTGATTGTGCACTTTAGGTGAAAATGTCAAAATCTTCAAAATGAGCATAAGCACAATGAAATTAATGCTGGAATCATCTTCAGGATGCTAGAATACACTAAATACAGCAAAAATTTTGAGTCTACAACGTTTAGTTTAGGTGTGAGAGCCAAAATTAACTTTTTATTGCTTTAAACGCGTTTTCAGCCCCTGATTGTACACTTAAGGTGAAAATGTCAAAATCTTCAAAATGAGCATAAGCACAATGAAATTAATGCTGGAATCATCTTCAGGATGCTAGAATACACTAAATACAGCAAAAATTTTGAGTCTACAACGTTTAGTTTAGGTGTGAGAGCCAAAATGAACTTTTTATTGCTTTAAACGCGTTTTCAGCCTGATTGTGCACTTTAGGTGAAAATGTCAAAATCTTAAAAATGAGCATAAGCACAATGAAATTAATGCTGGAATCATCTTCAGGATGCTAGAATACACTAAATACAGCAAAAATTTTGAGTCTACAACGTTTAGTTTAGGTGTGAGAGCCAAAATGAACTTTTTATTGCTTTAAACGCGTTTTCAGCCCCTGATTGTACACTTAAGGTGAAAATGTCAAAATCTTCAAAATGAGCATAAGCACAATGAAATTAATGCTGGAATCATCTGCAGGATGCTAGAATACACTAAATACAGCAATAATGTTGAGTCTACAACGTTTTGTTTAGGTGTGAGAGCCAAAATGAACTTTTTATGGCTTTAAATGCGTTTTCAGCCTGATTGTGCACTTTAGGTGAAAATGTCAAAATCTTCAAAATGAGCATAAGCACAATGAAATTAATGCTGGAATCATCTTCAGGATGCTAGAATACACTAAATACAGCAAAAATTTTGAGTCTACAACGTTTAGTTTAGGTGTGAGAGCCAAAATGAACTTTTTATTGCTTTAAACGCGTTTTCAGCCCCTGATTGTACACTTAAGGTGAAAATGTCAAAATCTTCAAAATGAGCATAAGCACGATGAAATTAATGCTGGAATCATCTTCAGGATGCTAGAATACACTAAATACAGCAAAAATTTTGAGTCTACAACGTTTAGTTTAGGTGTGAGAGCCAAAATGAACTTTTTATGGCTTTAAATGCGTTTTCAGCCTGATTGTGCACTTTAGGTGAAAATGTCAAAATCTTCAAAATGAGCATAAGCACAATGAAATTAATGCTGGAATCATCTTCAGGATGCTAGAATACACTAAATACAGCAAAAATTTTAAGTCTACAACGTTTAGTTTAGGTGTGAGAGCCAAAATGAACTTTTTATTGCTTTAAACGCGTTTTCAGCCTGATTGTGCACTTTAGGTGAAAATGTCAAAATCTTAAAAATGAGCATAAGCACAATGAAATTAATGCTGGAATCATCTTCAGGATGCTAGAATACACTAAATACAGCAAAAATTTTGAGTCTACAACGTTTAGTTTAGGTGTGAGAGCCAAAATGAACTTTTTATTGCTTTAAACGCGTTTTCAGCCCCTGATTGTACACTTAAGGTGAAAATGTCAAAATCTTCAAAATGAGCATAAGCACAATGAAATTAATGCTGGAATCATCTTCAGGATGCTAGAATACACTAAATACAGCAAAAATTTTGAGTCTACAACGTTTAGTTTAGGTGTGAGAGCCAAAATGAACTTTTTATTGCTTTAAACGCGTTTTCAGCCTGAGTGTGCACTTTAGGTGAAAATGTCAAAATCTTAAAAATGAGCATAAGCACAATGAAATTAATGCTGGAATCATCTTCAGGATGCTAGAATACACTAAATACAGCAAAAATTTTGAGTCTACAACGTTTAGTTTAGGTGTGAGAGCCAAAATGAACTTTTTATTGCTTTAAACGCGTTTTCAGCCCCTGATTGTACACTTAAGGTGAAAATGTCAAAATCTTAAAAATGAGCATAAGCACAATGAAATTAATGCTGGAATCATCTTCAGGATGCTAGAATACACTAAATACAGCAAAAAAGTTGAGTCTACAACGTTTTGTTTAGGTGTGAGAGCCAAAATGAACTTTTTATGGCTTTAAATGCGTTTTCAGCCTGATTGTGCACTTTAGGTGAAAATGTCAAAATCTTAAAAATGAGCATAAGCACAATGAAATTAATGCTGGAATCATCTTCAGGATGCTAGAATACACTAAATACAGCAAAAATTTTGAGTCTACAACGTTTAGTTTAGGTGTGAGAGCCAAAATGAACTTTTTATTGCTTTAAACGCGTTTTCAGCCCCTGATTGTACACTTAAGGTGAAAATGTCAAAATCTTAAAAATGAGCATAAGCACAATGAAATTAATGCTGGAATCATCTCCAGGATGCTAGAATACACTAAATACAGCAAAAATTTTGAGTCTACAACGTTTAGTTTAGGTGTGAGAGCCAAAATGAACTTTTTATTGCTTTAAACGCGTTTTCAGCCCCTGATTGTACACTTAAGGTGAAAATGTCAAAATCTTAAAAATGAGCATAAGCACAATGAAATTAATGCTGGAATCATCTTCAGGATGCTAGAATACACTAAATACAGCAAAAATGTTGAGTCTACAACGTTTTGTTTAGGTGTGAGAGCCAAAATGAACTTTTTATGGCTTAAATGCGTTTTCAGCCTGATTGTGCACTTTAGGTGAAAATGTCAAAATCTTCAAAATGAGCATAAGCACAATGAAATTAATGCTGGAATCATCTTCAGGATGCTAGAATACACTAAATACAGCAAAAATTTTGAGTCTACAACGTTTAGTTTAGGTGTGAGAGCCAAAATTAACTTTTTATTGCTTTAAACGCGTTTTCAGCCCCTGATTGTACACTTAAGGTGAAAATGTCAAAATCTTCAAAATGAGCATAAGCACAATGAAATTAATGCTGGAATCATCTTCAGGATGCTAGAATACACTAAATACAGCAAAAATTTTGAGTCTACAACGTTTAGTTTAGGTGTGAGAGCCAAAATGAACTTTTTATTGCTTTAAACGCGTTTTCAGCCTGATTGTGCACTTTAGGTGAAAATGTCAAAATCTTAAAAATGAGCATAAGCACAATGAAATTAATGCTGGAATCATCTTCAGGATGCTAGAATACACTAAATACAGCAAAAATTTTGAGTCTACAACGTTTAGTTTAGGTGTGAGAGCCAAAATGAACTTTTTATTGCTTTAAACGCGTTTTCAGCCCCTGATTGTACACTTAAGGTGAAAATGTCAAAATCTTCAAAATGAGCATAAGCACAATGAAATTAATGCTGGAATCATCTTCAGGATGCTAGAATACACTAAATACAGCAAAAATGTTGAGTCTACAACGTTTTGTTTAGGTGTGAGAGCCAAAATGAACTTTTTATGGCTTTAAATGCGTTTTCAGCCTGATTGTGCACTTTAGGTGAAAATGTCAAAATCTTCAAAATGAGCATAAGCACAATGAAATTAATGCTGGAATCATCTTCAGGATGCTAGAATACACTAAATACAGCAAAAATTTTGAGTCTACAACGTTTAGTTTAGGTGTGAGAGCCAAAATTAACTTTTTATTGCTTTAAACGCGTTTTCAGCCCCTGATTGTACACTTAAGGTGAAAATGTCAAAATCTTCAAAATGAGCATAAGCACGATGAAATTAATGCTGGAATCGTCTTCAGGATGCTAGAATACACTAAATACAGCAAAAATTTTGAGTCTACAACGTTTAGTTTAGTTGTGAGAGCCAAAATGAACTTTTTATTGCTTTAAACGCGTTTTCAGCCTGATTGTGCACTTAAGGTGAAAATGTCAAAATCCTAAAAATGAGCATAAGCACAATGAAATTAATGCTGGAATCATCTTCAGGATGCTAGAATACACTAAATACAGCAAAAATTTTGAGTCTACAACGTTTAGTTTAGGTGTGAGAGCCAAAATGAACTTTTTATTGCTTTAAACGCGTTTTCAGCCCCTGATTGTACACTTAAGGTGAAAATGTCAAAATCTTAAAAATGAGCATAAGCACAATGAAATTAATGCTGGAATCATCTTCAGGATGCTAGAATACACTAAATACAGCAAAAATTTTGAGTCTACAACGTTTAGTTTAGGTGTGAGAGCCAAAATGAACTTTTTATTGCTTTAAACGCGTTTTCAGCCCCTGATTGTACACTTAAGGTGAAAATGTCAAAATCTTAAAAATGAGCATAAGCACAATGAAATTAATGCTGGAATCATCTTCAGGATGCTAGAATACACTAAATACAGCAAAAAGTTTGAGTCTACAACGTTTAGTTTAGGTGTGAGAGCCAAAATGAACTTTTTATTGCTTTAAACGCGTTTTCAGCCCCTGATTGTACACTTAAGGTGAAAATGTCAAAATCTTAAAAATGAGCATAAGCACAATTAAATTTTTGCTGGAATCATCTTCAGGATGCTAGAATACACTAAATACAGCAAAAAGTTTGAGTCTACAACGTTTAGTTTAGGTGTGAGAGCCAAAATGAACTTTTTATTGCTTTAAACGCGTTTTCAGCCCCTGATTGTACACTTAAGGTGAAAATGTCAAAATCTTAAAAATGAGCATAAGCACAATGAAATTAATGCTGGAATCATCTTCAGGATGCTAGAATACACTAAATACAGCAAAAATTTTGAGTCTACAAGGTTTAGTTTAGGTGTGAGAGCCAAAATGAACTTTTTATTGCTTTAAAACGCGTTTTCAGCCTGATTGTGCACTTTAGGTGAAAATGTCAAAATCTTAAAAATGAGCATAAGCACAATGAAATTAATGCTGGAATCATCTTCAGGATGCTAGAATACACTAAATACAGCAAAAATTTTGAGTCTACAACGTTTAGTTTAGGTGTGAGAGCCAAAATGAACTTTTTATTGCTTTAAACGCGTTTTCAGCCTGATTGTGCACTTTAGGTGAAAATGTCAAAATCTTAAAAATGAGCATAAGCACAATGAAATTAATGCTGGAATCATCTTCAGGATGCTAGAATACACTAAATACAGCAAAAATTTTGAGTCTACAACGTTTAGTTTAGGTGTGAGAGCCAAAATGAACTTTTTATTGCTTTAAACGCGTTTTCAGCCCCTGATTGTACACTTAAGGTGAAAATGTCAAAATCTTCAAAATGAGCATAAGCACAATGAAATTAATGCTGGAATCATCTTCAGGATGCTAGAATACACTAAATACAGCAAAAATTTTGAGTCTACAACGTTTAGTTTAGGTGTGAGAGCCAAAATGAACTTTTTATTGCTTTAAACGCGTTTTCAGCCTGAGTGTGCACTTTAGGTGAAAATGTCAAAATCTTAAAAATGAGCATAAGCACAATGAAATTAATGCTGGAATCATCTTCAGGATGCTAGAATACACTAAATACAGCAAAAATTTTGAGTCTACAACGTTTAGTTTAGGTGTGAGAGCCAAAATGAACTTTTTATTGCTTTAAACGCGTTTTCAGCCCCTGATTGTACACTTAAGGTGAAAATGTCAAAATCTTAAAAATGAGCATAAGCACAATGAAATTAATGCTGGAATCATCTTCAGGATGCTAGAATACACTAAATACAGCAAAAAAGTTGAGTCTACAACGTTTTGTTTAGGTGTGAGAGCCAAAATGAACTTTTTATGGCTTTAAATGCGTTTTCAGCCTGATTGTGCACTTTAGGTGAAAATGTCAAAATCTTAAAAATGAGCATAAGCACAATGAAATTAATGCTGGAATCATCTTCAGGATGCTAGAATACACTAAATACAGCAAAAATTTTGAGTCTACAACGTTTAGTTTAGGTGTGAGAGCCAAAATGAACTTTTTATTGCTTTAAACGCGTTTTCAGCCCCTGATTGTACACTTAAGGTGAAAATGTCAAAATCTTAAAAATGAGCATAAGCACAATGAAATTAATGCTGGAATCATCTCCAGGATGCTAGAATACACTAAATACAGCAAAAATTTTGAGTCTACAACGTTTAGTTTAGGTGTGAGAGCCAAAATGAACTTTTTATTGCTTTAAACGCGTTTTCAGCCCCTGATTGTACACTTAAGGTGAAAATGTCAAAATCTTAAAAATGAGCATAAGCACAATGAAATTAATGCTGGAATCATCTTCAGGATGCTAGAATACACTAAATACAGCAAAAATGTTGAGTCTACAACGTTTTGTTTAGGTGTGAGAGCCAAAATGAACTTTTTATGGCTTAAATGCGTTTTCAGCCTGATTGTGCACTTTAGGTGAAAATGTCAAAATCTTCAAAATGAGCATAAGCACAATGAAATTAATGCTGGAATCATCTTCAGGATGCTAGAATACACTAAATACAGCAAAAATTTTGAGTCTACAACGTTTAGTTTAGGTGTGAGAGCCAAAATTAACTTTTTATTGCTTTAAACGCGTTTTCAGCCCCTGATTGTACACTTAAGGTGAAAATGTCAAAATCTTCAAAATGAGCATAAGCACAATGAAATTAATGCTGGAATCATCTTCAGGATGCTAGAATACACTAAATACAGCAAAAATTTTGAGTCTACAACGTTTAGTTTAGGTGTGAGAGCCAAAATGAACTTTTTATTGCTTTAAACGCGTTTTCAGCCTGATTGTGCACTTTAGGTGAAAATGTCAAAATCTTAAAAATGAGCATAAGCACAATGAAATTAATGCTGGAATCATCTTCAGGATGCTAGAATACACTAAATACAGCAAAAATTTTGAGTCTACAACGTTTAGTTTAGGTGTGAGAGCCAAAATGAACTTTTTATTGCTTTAAACGCGTTTTCAGCCCCTGATTGTACACTTAAGGTGAAAATGTCAAAATCTTCAAAATGAGCATAAGCACAATGAAATTAATGCTGGAATCATCTTCAGGATGCTAGAATACACTAAATACAGCAAAAATGTTGAGTCTACAACGTTTTGTTTAGGTGTGAGAGCCAAAATGAACTTTTTATGGCTTTAAATGCGTTTTCAGCCTGATTGTGCACTTTAGGTGAAAATGTCAAAATCTTCAAAATGAGCATAAGCACAATGAAATTAATGCTGGAATCATCTTCAGGATGCTAGAATACACTAAATACAGCAAAAATTTTGAGTCTACAACGTTTAGTTTAGGTGTGAGAGCCAAAATTAACTTTTTATTGCTTTAAACGCGTTTTCAGCCCCTGATTGTACACTTAAGGTGAAAATGTCAAAATCTTCAAAATGAGCATAAGCACGATGAAATTAATGCTGGAATCGTCTTCAGGATGCTAGAATACACTAAATACAGCAAAAATTTTGAGTCTACAACGTTTAGTTTAGTTGTGAGAGCCAAAATGAACTTTTTATTGCTTTAAACGCGTTTTCAGCCTGATTGTGCACTTAAGGTGAAAATGTCAAAATCCTAAAAATGAGCATAAGCACAATGAAATTAATGCTGGAATCATCTTCAGGATGCTAGAATACACTAAATACAGCAAAAATTTTGAGTCTACAACGTTTAGTTTAGGTGTGAGAGCCAAAATGAACTTTTTATTGCTTTAAACGCGTTTTCAGCCCCTGATTGTACACTTAAGGTGAAAATGTCAAAATCTTAAAAATGAGCATAAGCACAATGAAATTAATGCTGGAATCATCTTCAGGATGCTAGAATACACTAAATACAGCAAAAATTTTGAGTCTACAACGTTTAGTTTAGGTGTGAGAGCCAAAATGAACTTTTTATTGCTTTAAACGCGTTTTCAGCCCCTGATTGTACACTTAAGGTGAAAATGTCAAAATCTTAAAAATGAGCATAAGCACAATGAAATTAATGCTGGAATCATCTTCAGGATGCTAGAATACACTAAATACAGCAAAAAGTTTGAGTCTACAACGTTTAGTTTAGGTGTGAGAGCCAAAATGAACTTTTTATTGCTTTAAACGCGTTTTCAGCCCCTGATTGTACACTTAAGGTGAAAATGTCAAAATCTTAAAAATGAGCATAAGCACAATTAAATTTTTGCTGGAATCATCTTCAGGATGCTAGAATACACTAAATACAGCAAAAAGTTTGAGTCTACAACGTTTAGTTTAGGTGTGAGAGCCAAAATGAACTTTTTATTGCTTTAAACGCGTTTTCAGCCCCTGATTGTACACTTAAGGTGAAAATGTCAAAATCTTAAAAATGAGCATAAGCACAATGAAATTAATGCTGGAATCATCTTCAGGATGCTAGAATACACTAAATACAGCAAAAATTTTGAGTCTACAAGGTTTAGTTTAGGTGTGAGAGCCAAAATGAACTTTTTATTGCTTTAAACGCGTTTTCAGCCTGATTGTGCACTTTAGGTGAAAATGTCAAAATCTTAAAAATGAGCATAAGCACAATGAAATTAATGCTGGAATCATCTTCAGGATGCTAGAATACACTAAATACAGCAAAAATTTTGAGTCTACAACGTTTAGTTTAGGTGTGAGAGCCAAAATGAACTTTTTATTGCTTTAAACGCGTTTTCAGCCCCTGATTGTACACTTAAGGTGAAAATGTCAAAATCTTCAAAATGAGCATAAGCACAATGAAATTAATGCTGGAATCATCTTCAGGATGCTAGAATACACTAAATACAGCAAAAATGTTGAGTCTACAACGTTTAGTTTAGGTGTGAGAGCCAAAATGAACTTTTTATTGCTTTAAACGCGTTTTCAGCCTGAGTGTGCACTTTAGGTGAAAATGTCAAAATCTTAAAAATGAGCATAAGCACAATGAAATTAATGCTGGAATCATCTTCAGGATGCTAGAATACACTAAATACAGCAAAAATTTTGAGTCTACAACGTTTAGTTTAGGTGTGAGAGCCAAAATGAACTTTTTATTGCTTTAAACGCGTTTTCAGCCCCTGATTGTACACTTAAGGTGAAAATGTCAAAATCTTAAAAATGAGCATAAGCACAATGAAATTAATGCTGGAATCATCTTCAGGATGCTAGAATACACTAAATACAGCAAAAATGTTGAGTCTACAACGTTTTGTTTAGGTGTGAGAGCCAAAATGAACTTTTTATGGCTTTAAATGCGTTTTCAGCCTGATTGTGCACTTTAGGTGAAAATGTCAAAATCTTAAAAATGAGCATAAGCACAATGAAATTAATGCTGGAATCATCTTCAGGATGCTAGAATACACTAAATACAGCAAAAATTTTGAGTCTACAACGTTTAGTTTAGGTGTGAGAGCCAAAATGAACTTTTTATTGCTTTAAACGCGTTTTCAGCCCCTGATTGTACACTTAAGGTGAAAATGTCAAAATCTTAAAAATGAGCATAAGCACAATGAAATTAATGCTGGAATCATCTCCAGGATGCTAGAATACACTAAATACAGCAAAAATTTTGAGTCTACAACGTTTAGTTTAGGTGTGAGAGCCAAAATGAACTTTTTATTGCTTTAAACGCGTTTTCAGCCCCTGATTGTACACTTAAGGTGAAAATGTCAAAATCTTAAAAATGAGCATAAGCACAATGAAATTAATGCTGGAATCATCTTCAGGATGCTAGAATACACTAAATACAGCAAAAATGTTGAGTCTACAACGTTTTGTTTAGGTGTGAGAGCCAAAATGAACTTTTTATGGCTTTAAATGCGTTTTCAGCCTGATTGTGCACTTTAGGTGAAAATGTCAAAATCTTCAAAATGAGCATAAGCACAATGAAATTAATGCTGGAATCATCTTCAGGATGCTAGAATACACTAAATACAGCAAAAATTTTGAGTCTACAACGTTTAGTTTAGGTGTGAGAGCCAAAATTAACTTTTTATTGCTTTAAACGCGTTTTCAGCCCCTGATTGTACACTTAAGGTGAAAATGTCAAAATCTTCAAAATGAGCATAAGCACAATGAAATTAATGCTGGAATCATCTTCAGGATGCTAGAATACACTAAATACAGCAAAAATTTTGAGTCTACAACGTTTAGTTTAGGTGTGAGAGCCAAAATGAACTTTTTATTGCTTTAAACGCGTTTTCAGCCTGATTGTGCACTTTAGGTGAAAATGTCAAAATCTTAAAAATGAGCATAAGCACAATGAAATTAATGCTGGAATCATCTTCAGGATGCTAGAATACACTAAATACAGCAAAAATTTTGAGTCTACAACGTTTAGTTTAGGTGTGAGAGCCAAAATGAACTTTTTATTGCTTTAAACGCGTTTTCAGCCCCTGATTGTACACTTAAGGTGAAAATGTCAAAATCTTCAAAATGAGCATAAGCACAATGAAATTAATGCTGGAATCATCTTCAGGATGCTAGAATACACTAAATACAGCAAAAATGTTGAGTCTACAACGTTTTGTTTAGGTGTGAGAGCCAAAATGAACTTTTTATGGCTTTAAATGCGTTTTCAGCCTGATTGTGCACTTTAGGTGAAAATGTCAAAATCTTCAAAATGAGCATAAGCACAATGAAATTAATGCTGGAATCATCTTCAGGATGCTAGAATACACTAAATACAGCAAAAATTTTGAGTCTACAACGTTTAGTTTAGGTGTGAGAGCCAAAATTAACTTTTTATTGCTTTAAACGCGTTTTCAGCCCCTGATTGTACACTTAAGGTGAAAATGTCAAAATCTTCAAAATGAGCATAAGCACGATGAAATTAATGCTGGAATCGTCTTCAGGATGCTAGAATACACTAAATACAGCAAAAATTTTGAGTCTACAACGTTTAGTTTAGTTGTGAGAGCCAAAATGAACTTTTTATTGCTTTAAACGCGTTTTCAGCCTGATTGTGCACTTAAGGTGAAAATGTCAAAATCCTAAAAATGAGCATAAGCACAATGAAATTAATGCTGGAATCATCTTCAGGATGCTAGAATACACTAAATACAGCAAAAATTTTGAGTCTACAACGTTTAGTTTAGGTGTGAGAGCCAAAATGAACTTTTTATTGCTTTAAACGCGTTTTCAGCCCCTGATTGTACACTTAAGGTGAAAATGTCAAAATCTTAAAAATGAGCATAAGCACAATGAAATTAATGCTGGAATCATCTTCAGGATGCTAGAATACACTAAATACAGCAAAAATTTTGAGTCTACAACGTTTAGTTTAGGTGTGAGAGCCAAAATGAACTTTTTATTGCTTTAAACGCGTTTTCAGCCCCTGATTGTACACTTAAGGTGAAAATGTCAAAATCTTAAAAATGAGCATAAGCACAATGAAATTAATGCTGGAATCATCTTCAGGATGCTAGAATACACTAAATACAGCAAAAAGTTTGAGTCTACAACGTTTAGTTTAGGTGTGAGAGCCAAAATGAACTTTTTATTGCTTTAAACGCGTTTTCAGCCCCTGATTGTACACTTAAGGTGAAAATGTCAAAATCTTAAAAATGAGCATAAGCACAATTAAATTTTTGCTGGAATCATCTTCAGGATGCTAGAATACACTAAATACAGCAAAAAGTTTGAGTCTACAACGTTTAGTTTAGGTGTGAGAGCCAAAATGAACTTTTTATTGCTTTAAACGCGTTTTCAGCCCCTGATTGTACACTTAAGGTGAAAATGTCAAAATCTTAAAAATGAGCATAAGCACAATGAAATTAATGCTGGAATCATCTTCAGGATGCTAGAATACACTAAATACAGCAAAAATTTTGAGTCTACAAGGTTTAGTTTAGGTGTGAGAGCCAAAATGAACTTTTTATTGCTTTAAACGCGTTTTCAGCCTGATTGTGCACTTTAGGTGAAAATGTCAAAATCTTAAAAATGAGCATAAGCACAATGAAATTAATGCTGGAATCATCTTCAGGATGCTAGAATACACTAAATACAGCAAAAATTTTGAGTCTACAACGTTTAGTTTAGGTGTGAGAGCCAAAATGAACTTTTTATTGCTTTAAACGCGTTTTCAGCCCCTGATTGTACACTTAAGGTGAAAATGTCAAAATCTTCAAAATGAGCATAAGCACAATGAAATTAATGCTGGAATCATCTTCAGGATGCTAGAATACACTAAATACAGCAAAAATGTTGAGTCTACAACGTTTTGTTTAGGTGTGAGAGCCAAAATGAACTTTTTATGGCTTTAAATGCGTTTTCAGCCTGATTGTGCACTTTAGGTGAAAATGTCAAAATCTTCAAAATGAGCATAAGCACAATGAAATTAATGCTGGAATCATCTTCAGGATGCTAGAATACACTAAATACAGCAAAAATTTTGAGTCTACAACGTTTAGTTTAGGTGTGAGAGCCAAAATGAACTTTTTATTGCTTTAAACGCGTTTTCAGCCTGATTGTGCACTTTAGGTGAAAATGTCAAAATCTTAAAAATGAGCATAAGCACAATGAAATTAATGCTGGAATCATCTTCAGGATGCTAGAATACACTAAATACAGCAAAAATTTTGAGTCTACAACGTTTAGTTTAGGTGTGAGAGCCAAAATGAACTTTTTATTGCTTTAAAATCGTTTTCAGCCTGATTGTGCACTTAAGGTGAAAATGTCAAAATCTTAAAAATTAGCATAAGCACAATGAAATTAATGCTGGAATCATGTTCAGGATGCTAGAATACACTAAATACAGCAACAATTTTGAGTCTACAACGTTTAGTTTAGGTGTGAGAGCCAAAATGAACTTTTTATTGCTTTAAACGCGTTTTCAGCCCCTGATTGTACACTTAAGGTGAAAATGTCAAAATCTTCAAAATGAGCATAAGCACAATGAAATTAATGCTGGAATCATCTTCAGGATGCTAGAATACACTAAATACAGCAAAAAATTTGAGTCTACAACGTTTAGTTTATGTGTGAGAGCCAAAATGAACTTTTTATTGCTTTAAACGCGTTTTCAGCCTGATTGTGCACTTTAGGTGAAAATGTCAAAATCTTAAAAATGAGCATAAGCACAATGAAATTAATGCTGGAATCATCTTCAGGATGCTAGAATACACTAAATACAGCAAAAATTTTGAGTCTACAACGTTTAGTTTAGGTGTGAGAGCCAAAATGAACTTTTTATTGCTTTAAACGCGTTTTCAGCCCCTGATTGTACATTTAAGGTGAAAATGTCAAAATCTTAAAAATGAGCATAAGCACAATGAAATTAATGCTGGAATCATCTTCAGGATGCTAGAATACACTAAATACAGCAAAAATTTTGAGTCTACAACGTTTAGTTTAGGTGTGAGAGCCAAAATGAACTTTTTATTGCTTTAAACGCGTTTTCAGCCCCTGATTGTACACTTAAGGTGAAAATGTCAAAATCTTAAAAATGAGCATAAGCACAATGAAATTAATGCTGGAATCATCTTCAGGATGCTAGAATACACTAAATACAGCAAAAATGTTGAGTCTACAACGTTTTGTTTAGGTGTGAGAGCCAAAATGAACTTTTTATGGCTTTAAATGCGTTTTCAGCCTGATTGTGCACTTTAGGTGAAAATGTCAAAATCTTCAAAATGAGCATAAGCACAATGAAATTAATGCTGGAATCATCTTCAGGATGCTAGAATACACTAAATACAGCAAAAATTTTGAGTCTACAACGTTTAGTTTAGGTGTGAGAGCCAAAATGAACTTTTTATTGCTTTAAACGCGTTTTCAGCCTGATTGTGCACTTTAGGTGAAAATGTCAAAATCTTAAAAATGAGCATAAGCACAATGAAATTAATGCTGGAATCATCTTCAGGATGCTAGAATACACTAAATACAGCAAAAATTTTGAGTCTACAACGTTTAGTTTAGGTGTGAGAGCCAAAATGAACTTTTTATGGCTTTAAACGCGTTTTCAGCCTGAGTGTGCACTTTAGGTGAAAATGTCAAAATCTTAAAAATGAGCATAAGCACAATGAAATTAATGCTGGAATCATCTTCAGGATGCTAGAATACACTAAATAAGCAAAAATTTTGAGTCTACAACGTTTAGTTTAGGTGTGAGAGCCAAAATGAACTTTTTATTGCTTTAAACGCGTTTTCAGCCTGATTGTGCACTTAAGGTGAAAATGTCAAAATCCTAAAAATGAGCATAAGCACAATGAAATTAATGCTGGAATCATCTTCAGGATGCTAGAATACACTAAATACAGCAAAAATTTTGAGTCTACAACGTTTAGTTTAGGTGTGAGAGCCAAAATGAACTTTTTATTGCTTTAAACGCGTTTTCAGCCTGAGTGTGCACTTTAGGTGAAAATGTCAAAATCTTAAAAATGAGCATAAGCACAATGAAATTAATGCTGGAATCATCTTCAGGATGCTAGAATACACTAAATACAGCAAAAATTTTGAGTCTACAACGTTTAGTTTAGGTGTGAGAGCCAAAATGAACTTTTTATTGCTTTAAACGCGTTTTCAGCCCCTGATTGTACACTTAAGGTGAAAATGTCAAAATCTTAAAAATGAGCATAAGCACAATGAAATTAATGCTGGAATCATCTTCAGGATGCTAGAATACACTAAATACAGCAAAAATGTTGAGTCTACAACGTTTTGTTTAGGTGTGAGAGCCAAAATGAACTTTTTATGGCTTTAAATGCGTTTTCAGCCTGATTGTGCACTTTAGGTGAAAATGTCAAAATCTTCAAAATGAGCATAAGCACAATGAAATTAATGCTGGAATCATCTTCAGGATGCTAGAATACACTAAATACAGCAAAAATTTTGAGTCTACAACGTTTAGTTTAGGTGTGAGAGCCAAAATGAACTTTTTATTGCTTTAAACGCGTTTTCAGCCCCTGATTGTACACTTAAGGTGAAAATGTCAAAATCTTAAAAATGAGCATAAGCACAATGAAATTAATGCTGGAATCATCTCCAGGATGCTAGAATACACTAAATACAGCAAAAATTTTGAGTCTACAACGTTTAGTTTAGGTGTGAGAGCCAAAATGAACTTTTTATTGCTTTAAACGCGTTTTCAGCCCCTGATTGTACACTTAAGGTGAAAATGTCAAAATCTTAAAAATGAGCATAAGCACAATGAAATTAATGCTGGAATCATCTTCAGGATGCTAGAATACACTAAATACAGCAAAAATGTTGAGTCTACAACGTTTTGTTTAGGTGTGAGAGCCAAAATGAACTTTTTATGGCTTTAAATGCGTTTTCAGCCTGATTGTGCACTTTAGGTGAAAATGTCAAAATCTTCAAAATGAGCATAAGCACAATGAAATTAATGCTGGAATCATCTTCAGGATGCTAGAATACACTAAATACAGCAAAAATTTTGAGTCTACAACGTTTAGTTTAGGTGTGAGAGCCAAAATTAACTTTTTATTGCTTTAAACGCGTTTTCAGCCCCTGATTGTACACTTAAGGTGAAAATGTCAAAATCTTCAAAATGAGCATAAGCACAATGAAATTAATGCTGGAATCATCTTCAGGATGCTAGAATACACTAAATACAGCAAAAATTTTGAGTCTACAACGTTTAGTTTAGGTGTGAGAGCCAAAATGAACTTTTTATTGCTTTAAACGCGTTTTCAGCCTGATTGTGCACTTTAGGTGAAAATGTCAAAATCTTAAAAATGAGCATAAGCACAATGAAATTAATGCTGGAATCATCTTCAGGATGCTAGAATACACTAAATACAGCAAAAATTTTGAGTCTACAACGTTTAGTTTAGGTGTGAGAGCCAAAATGAACTTTTTATTGCTTTAAACGCGTTTTCAGCCCCTGATTGTACACTTAAGGTGAAAATGTCAAAATCTTCAAAATGAGCATAAGCACAATGAAATTAATGCTGGAATCATCTTCAGGATGCTAGAATACACTAAATACAGCAAAAATGTTGAGTCTACAACGTTTTGTTTAGGTGTGAGAGCCAAAATGAACTTTTTATGGCTTTAAATGCGTTTTCAGCCTGATTGTGCACTTTAGGTGAAAATGTCAAAATCTTCAAAATGAGCATAAGCACAATGAAATTAATGCTGGAATCATCTTCAGGATGCTAGAATACACTAAATACAGCAAAAATTTTGAGTCTACAACGTTTAGTTTAGGTGTGAGAGCCAAAATGAACTTTTTATTGCTTTAAACGCGTTTTCAGCCCCTGATTGTACACTTAAGGTGAAAATGTCAAAATCTTCAAAATGAGCATAAGCACGATGAAATTAATGCTGGAATCATCTTCAGGATGCTAGAATACACTAAATACAGCAAAAATTTTGAGTCTACAACGTTTAGTTTAGGTGTGAGAGCCAAAATGAACTTTTTATGGCTTTAAATGCGTTTTCAGCCTGATTGTGCACTTTAGGTGAAAATGTCAAAATCTTCAAAATGAGCATAAGCACAATGAAATTAATGCTGGAATCATCTTCAGGATGCTAGAATACACTAAATACAGCAAAAATTTTAAGTCTACAACGTTTAGTTTAGGTGTGAGAGCCAAAATGAACTTTTTATTGCTTTAAACGCGTTTTCAGCCTGATTGTGCACTTTAGGTGAAAATGTCAAAATCTTAAAAATGAGCATAAGCACAATGAAATTAATGCTGGAATCATCTTCAGGATGCTAGAATACACTAAATACAGCAAAAATTTTGAGTCTACAACGTTTAGTTTAGGTGTGAGAGCCAAAATGAACTTTTTATTGCTTTAAACGCGTTTTCAGCCCCTGATTGTACACTTAAGGTGAAAATGTCAAAATCTTCAAAATGAGCATAAGCACAATGAAATTAATGCTGGAATCATCTTCAGGATGCTAGAATACACTAAATACAGCAAAAATTTTGAGTCTACAACGTTTAGTTTAGGTGTGAGAGCCAAAATGAACTTTTTATTGCTTTAAACGCGTTTTCAGCCTGAGTGTGCACTTTAGGTGAAAATGTCAAAATCTTAAAAATGATTATAAGCATAATGAAATTAATGCTGGAATCATCTTCAGGATGCTAGAATACACTAAATACAGCAAAAATTTTGAGTCTACAACGTTTAGTTTAGGTGTGAGAGCCAAAATGAACTTTTTATTGCTTTAAACGCGTTTTCAGCCCCTGATTGTACACTTAAGGTGAAAATGTCAAAATCTTAAAAATGAGCATAAGCACAATGAAATTAATGCTGGAATCATCTTCAGGATGCTAGAATACACTAAATACAGCAAAAATGTTGAGTCTACAACGTTTTGTTTAGGTGTGAGAGCCAAAATGAACTTTTTATGGCTTTAAATGCGTTTTCAGCCTGATTGTGCACTTTAGGTGAAAATGTCAAAATCTTAAAAATGAGCATAAGCACAATGAAATTAATGCTGGAATCATCTTCAGGATGCTAGAATACACTAAATACAGCAAAAATTTTGAGTCTACAACGTTTAGTTTAGGTGTGAGAGCCAAAATGAACTTTTTATTGCTTTAAACGCGTTTTCAGCCCCTGATTGTACACTTAAGGTGAAAATGTCAAAATCTTAAAAATGAGCATAAGCACAATGAAATTAATGCTGGAATCATCTCCAGGATGCTAGAATACACTAAATACAGCAAAAATTTTGAGTCTACAACGTTTAGTTTAGGTGTGAGAGCCAAAATGAACTTTTTATTGCTTTAAACGCGTTTTCAGCCCCTGATTGTACACTTAAGGTGAAAATGTCAAAATCTTAAAAATGAGCATAAGCACAATGAAATTAATGCTGGAATCATCTTCAGGATGCTAGAATACACTAAATACAGCAAAAATGTTGAGTCTACAACGTTTTGTTTAGGTGTGAGAGCCAAAATGAACTTTTTATGGCTTTAAATGCGTTTTCAGCCTGATTGTGCACTTTAGGTGAAAATGTCAAAATCTTCAAAATGAGCATAAGCACAATGAAATTAATGCTGGAATCATCTTCAGGATGCTAGAATACACTAAATACAGCAAAAATTTTGAGTCTACAACGTTTAGTTTAGGTGTGAGAGCCAAAATTAACTTTTTATTGCTTTAAACGCGTTTTCAGCCCCTGATTGTACACTTAAGGTGAAAATGTCAAAATCTTCAAAATGAGCATAAGCACAATGAAATTAATGCTGGAATCATCTTCAGGATGCTAGAATACACTAAATACAGCAAAAATTTTGAGTCTACAACGTTTAGTTTAGGTGTGAGAGCCAAAATGAACTTTTTATTGCTTTAAACGCGTTTTCAGCCTGATTGTGCACTTTAGGTGAAAATGTCAAAATCTTAAAAATGAGCATAAGCACAATGAAATTAATGCTGGAATCATCTTCAGGATGCTAGAATACACTAAATACAGCAAAAATTTTGAGTCTACAACGTTTAGTTTAGGTGTGAGAGCCAAAATGAACTTTTTATTGCTTTAAACGCGTTTTCAGCCCCTGATTGTACACTTAAGGTGAAAATGTCAAAATCTTCAAAATGAGCATAAGCACAATGAAATTAATGCTGGAATCATCTTCAGGATGCTAGAATACACTAAATACAGCAAAAATGTTGAGTCTACAACGTTTTGTTTAGGTGTGAGAGCCAAAATGAACTTTTTATGGCTTTAAATGCGTTTTCAGCCTGATTGTGCACTTTAGGTGAAAATGTCAAAATCTTCAAAATGAGCATAAGCACAATGAAATTAATGCTGGAATCATCTTCAGGATGCTAGAATACACTAAATACAGCAAAAATTTTGAGTCTACAACGTTTAGTTTAGGTGTGAGAGCCAAAATGAACTTTTTATTGCTTTAAACGCGTTTTCAGCCCCTGATTGTACACTTAAGGTGAAAATGTCAAAATCTTCAAAATGAGCATAAGCACGATGAAATTAATGCTGGAATCGTCTTCAGGATGCTAGAATACACTAAATACAGCAAAAATTTTGAGTCTACAACGTTTAGTTTAGTTGTGAGAGCCAAAATGAACTTTTTATTGCTTTAAACGCGTTTTCAGCCTGATTGTGCACTTAAGGTGAAAATGTCAAAATCCTAAAAATGAGCATAAGCACAATGAAATTAATGCTGGAATCATCTTCAGGATGCTAGAATACACTAAATACAGCAAAAATTTTGAGTCTACAACGTTTAGTTTAGGTGTGAGAGCCAAAATGAACTTTTTATTGCTTTAAACGCGTTTTCAGCCCCTGATTGTACACTTAAGGTGAAAATGTCAAAATCTTAAAAATAAGCATAAGCACAATGAAATTAATGCTGGAATCATCTTCAGGATGCTAGAATACACTAAATACAGCAAAAATTTTGAGTCTACAACGTTTAGTTTAGGTGTGAGAGCCAAAATGAACTTTTTATTGCTTTAAACGCGTTTTCAGCCCCTGATTGTACACTTAAGGTGAAAATGTCAAAATCTTAAAAATGAGCATAAGCACAATGAAATTAATGCTGGAATCATCTTCAGGATGCTAGAATACACTAAATACAGCAAAAAGTTTGAGTCTACAACGTTTAGTTTAGGTGTGAGAGCCAAAATGAACTTTTTATTGCTTTAAACGCGTTTTCAGCCCCTGATTGTACACTTAAGGTGAAAATGTCAAAATCTTAAAAATGAGCATAAGCACAATTAAATTTTTGCTGGAATCATCTTCAGGATGCTAGAATACACTAAATACAGCAAAAAGTTTGAGTCTACAACGTTTAGTTTAGGTGTGAGAGCCAAAATGAACTTTTTATTGCTTTAAACGCGTTTTCAGCCCCTGATTGTACACTTAAGGTGAAAATGTCAAAATCTTAAAAATGAGCATAAGCACAATGAAATTAATGCTGGAATCATCTTCAGGATGCTAGAATACACTAAATACACTAAAAATGTTGAGTCTACAACGTTTTGTTTAGGTGTGAGAGCCAAAATGAACTTTTTATGGCTTTAAATGCGTTTTCAGCCTGATTGTGCACTTTAGGTGAAAATGTCAAAATCTTCAAAATGAGCATAAGCACAATGAAATTAATGCTGGAATCATCTTCAGGATGCTAGAATACACTAAATACAGCAAAAATTTTGAGTCTACAACGTTTAGTTTAGGTGTGAGAGCCAAAATTAACTTTTTATTGCTTTAAACGCGTTTTCAGCCCCTGATTGTACACTTAAGGTGAAAATGTCAAAATCTTCAAAATGAGCATAAGCACAATGAAATTAATGCTGGAATCATCTTCAGGATGCTAGAATACACTAAATACAGCAAAAATTTTGAGTCTACAACGTTTAGTTTAGGTGTGAGAGCCAAAATGAACTTTTTATTGCTTTAAACGCGTTTTCAGCCTGATTGTGCACTTTAGGTGAAAATGTCAAAATCTTAAAAATGAGCATAAGCACAATGAAATTAATGCTGGAATCATCTTCAGGATGCTAGAATACACTAAATACAGCAAAAATTTTGAGTCTACAACGTTTAGTTTAGGTGTGAGAGCCAAAATGAACTTTTTATTGCTTTAAACGCGTTTTCAGCCCCTGATTGTACACTTAAGGTGAAAATGTCAAAATCTTCAAAATGAGCATAAGCACAATGAAATTAATGCTGGAATCATCTTCAGGATGCTAGAATACACTAAATACAGCAAAAATGTTGAGTCTACAACGTTTTGTTTAGGTGTGAGAGCCAAAATGAACTTTTTATGGCTTTAAATGCGTTTTCAGCCTGATTGTGCACTTTAGGTGAAAATGTCAAAATCTTCAAAATGAGCATAAGCACAATGAAATTAATGCTGGAATCATCTTCAGGATGCTAGAATACACTAAATACAGCAAAAATTTTGAGTCTACAACGTTTAGTTTAGGTGTGAGAGCCAAAATGAACTTTTTATTGCTTTAAACGCGTTTTCAGCCCCTGATTGTACACTTAAGGTGAAAATGTCAAAATCTTCAAAATGAGCATAAGCACGATGAAATTAATGCTGGAATCATCTTCAGGATGCTAGAATACACTAAATACAGCAAAAATTTTGAGTCTACAACGTTTAGTTTAGGTGTGAGAGCCAAAATGAACTTTTTATGGCTTTAAATGCGTTTTCAGCCTGATTGTGCACTTTAGGTGAAAATGTCAAAATCTTCAAAATGAGCATAAGCACAATGAAATTAATGCTGGAATCATCTTCAGGATGCTAGAATACACTAAATACAGCAAAAATTTTAAGTCTACAACGTTTAGTTTAGGTGTGAGAGCCAAAATGAACTTTTTATTGCTTTAAACGCGTTTTCAGCCTGATTGTGCACTTTAGGTGAAAATGTCAAAATCTTAAAAATGAGCATAAGCACAATGAAATTAATGCTGGAATCATCTTCAGGATGCTAGAATACACTAAATACAGCAAAACTTTTGAGTCTACAACGTTTAGTTTAGGTGTGAGAGCCAAAATGAACTTTTTATTGCTTTAAACGCGTTTTCAGCCCCTGATTGTACACTTAAGGTGAAAATGTCAAAATCTTCAAAATGAGCATAAGCACAATGAAATTAATGCTGGAATCATCTTCAGGATGCTAGAATACACTAAATACAGCAAAAATTTTGAGTCTACAACGTTTAGTTTAGGTGTGAGAGCCAAAATGAACTTTTTATTGCTTTAAACGCGTTTTCAGCCTGAGTGTGCACTTTAGGTGAAAATGTCAAAATCTTAAAAATGATTATAAGCATAATGAAATTAATGCTGGAATCATCTTCAGGATGCTAGAATACACTAAATACAGCAAAAATTTTGAGTCTACAACGTTTAGTTTAGGTGTGAGAGCCAAAATGAACTTTTTATTGCTTTAAACGCGTTTTCAGCCCCTGATTGTACACTTAAGGTGAAAATGTCAAAATCTTAAAAATGAGCATAAGCACAATGAAATTAATGCTGGAATCATCTTCAGGATGCTAGAATACACTAAATACAGCAAAAATGTTGAGTCTACAACGTTTTGTTTAGGTGTGAGAGCCAAAATGAACTTTTTATGGCTTTAAATGCGTTTTCAGCCTGATTGTGCACTTTAGGTGAAAATGTCAAAATCTTAAAAATGAGCATAAGCACAATGAAATTAATGCTGGAATCATCTTCAGGATGCTAGAATACACTAAATACAGCAAAAATTTTGAGTCTACAACGTTTAGTTTAGGTGTGAGAGCCAAAATGAACTTTTTATTGCTTTAAACGCGTTTTCAGCCCCTGATTGTACACTTAAGGTGAAAATGTCAAAATCTTAAAAATGAGCATAAGCACAATGAAATTAATGCTGGAATCATCTCCAGGATGCTAGAATACACTAAATACAGCAAAAATTTTGAGTCTACAACGTTTAGTTTAGGTGTGAGAGCCAAAATGAACTTTTTATTGCTTTAAACGCGTTTTCAGCCCCTGATTGTACACTTAAGGTGAAAATGTCAAAATCTTAAAAATGAGCATAAGCACAATGAAATTAATGCTGGAATCATCTTCAGGATGCTAGAATACACTAAATACAGCAAAAATGTTGAGTCTACAACGTTTTGTTTAGGTGTGAGAGCCAAAATGAACTTTTTATGGCTTTAAATGCGTTTTCAGCCTGATTGTGCACTTTAGGTGAAAATGTCAAAATCTTCAAAATGAGCATAAGCACAATGAAATTAATGCTGGAATCATCTTCAGGATGCTAGAATACACTAAATACAGCAAAAATTTTGAGTCTACAACGTTTAGTTTAGGTGTGAGAGCCAAAATGAACTTTTTATTGCTTTAAACGCGTTTTCAGCCCCTGATTGTACACTTAAGGTGAAAATGTCAAAATCTTCAAAATGAGCATAAGCACAATGAAATTAATGCTGGAATCATCTTCAGGATGCTAGAATACACTAAATACAGCAAAAATTTTGAGTCTACAACGTTTAGTTTAGTTGTGAGAGCCAAAATGAACTTTTTATTGCTTTAAACGCGTTTTCAGCCTGATTGTGCACTTAAGGTGAAAATGTCAAAATCCTAAAAATGAGCATAAGCACAATGAAATTAATGCTGGAATCATCTTCAGGATGCTAGAATACACTAAATACAGCAAAAATTTTGAGTCTACAACGTTTAGTTTAGGTGTGAGAGCCAAAATGAACTTTTTATTGCTTTAAACGCGTTTTCAGCCCCTGATTGTACACTTAAGGTGAAAATGTCAAAATCTTAAAAATAAGCATAAGCACAATGAAATTAATGCTGGAATCATCTTCAGGATGCTAGAATACACTAAATACAGCAAAAATTTTGAGTCTACAACGTTTAGTTTAGGTGTGAGAGCCAAAATGAACTTTTTATTGCTTTAAACGCGTTTTCAGCCCCTGATTGTACACTTAAGGTGAAAATGTCAAAATCTTAAAAATGAGCATAAGCACAATGAAATTAATGCTGGAATCATCTTCAGGATGCTAGAATACACTAAATACAGCAAAAAGTTTGAGTCTACAACGTTTAGTTTAGGTGTGAGAGCCAAAATGAACTTTTTATTGCTTTAAACGCGTTTTCAGCCCCTGATTGTACACTTAAGGTGAAAATGTCAAAATCTTAAAAATGAGCATAAGCACAATTAAATTTTTGCTGGAATCATCTTCAGGATGCTAGAATACACTAAATACAGCAAAAAGTTTGAGTCTACAACGTTTAGTTTAGGTGTGAGAGCCAAAATGAACTTTTTATTGCTTTAAACGCGTTTTCAGCCCCTGATTGTACACTTAAGGTGAAAATGTCAAAATCTTAAAAATGAGCATAAGCACAATGAAATTAATGCTGGAATCATCTTCAGGATGCTAGAATACACTAAATACAGCAAAAATTTTGAGTCTACAAGGTTTAGTTTAGGTGTGAGAGCCAAAATGAACTTTTTATTGCTTTAAACGCGTTTTCAGCCTGATTGTGCACTTTAGGTGAAAATGTCAAAATCTTAAAAATGAGCATAAGCACAATAAAATTAATGCTGGAATCATCTTCAGGATGCTAGAATACACTAAATACAGCAAAAATTTTGAGTCTACAACGTTTAGTTTAGGTGTGAGAGCCAAAATGAACTTTTTATGGCTTTAAATGCGTTTTCAGCCTGATTGTGCACTTTAGGTGAAAATGTCAAAATCTTCAAAATGAGCATAAGCACAATGAAATTAATGCTGGAATCATCTTCAGGATGCTAGAATACACTAAATACAGCAAAAATTTTGAGTCTACAACGTTTAGTTTAGGTGTGAGAGCCAAAATGAACTTTTTATTGCTTTAAACGCGTTTTCAGCCCCTGATTGTACACTTAAGGTGAAAATGTCAAAATCTTAAAAATGAGCATAAGCACAATGAAATTAATGCTGGAATCATCTCCAGGATGCTAGAATACACTAAATACAGCAAAAATTTTGAGTCTACAACGTTTAGTTTAGGTGTGAGAGCCAAAATGAACTTTTTATTGCTTTAAACGCGTTTTCAGCCCCTGATTGTACACTTAAGGTGAAAATGTCAAAATCTTAAAAATGAGCATAAGCACAATGAAATTAATGCTGGAATCATCTTCAGGATGCTAGAATACACTAAATACAGCAAAAATTTTGAGTCTACAACGTTTAGTTTAGGTGTGAGAGCCAAAATGAACTTTTTATTGCTTTAAACGCGTTTTCAGCCTGATTGTGCACTTTAGGTGAAAATGTCAAAATCTTAAAAATGAGCATAAGCACAATGAAATTAATGCTGGAATCATCTTCAGGATGCTAGAATACACTAAATACAGCAAAAATTTTGAGTCTACAACGTTTAGTTTAGGTGTGAGAGCCAAAATGAACTTTTTATTGCTTTAAAATCGTTTTCAGCCTGATTGTGCACTTAAGGTGAAAATGTCAAAATCTTAAAAATTAGCATAAGCACAATGAAATTAATGCTGGAATCATGTTCAGGATGCTAGAATACACTAAATACAGCAACAATTTTGAGTCTACAACGTTTAGTTTAGGTGTGAGAGCCAAAATGAACTTTTTATTGCTTTAAACGCGTTTTCAGCCCCTGATTGTACACTTAAGGTGAAAATGTCAAAATCTTCAAAATGAGCATAAGCACAATGAAATTAATGCTGGAATCATCTTCAGGATGCTAGAATACACTAAATACAGCAAAAAATTTGAGTCTACAACGTTTAGTTTATGTGTGAGAGCCAAAATGAACTTTTTATTGCTTTAAACGCGTTTTCAGCCTGATTGTGCACTTTAGGTGAAAATGTCAAAATCTTAAAAATGAGCATAAGCACAATGAAATTAATGCTGGAATCATCTTCAGGATGCTAGAATACACTAAATACAGCAAAAATTTTGAGTCTACAACGTTTAGTTTAGGTGTGAGAGCCAAAATGAACTTTTTATTGCTTTAAACGCGTTTTCAGCCCCTGATTGTACATTTAAGGTGAAAATGTCAAAATCTTAAAAATGAGCATAAGCACAATGAAATTAATGCTGGAATCATCTTCAGGATGCTAGAATACACTAAATACAGCAAAAATTTTGAGTCTACAACGTTTAGTTTAGGTGTGAGAGCCAAAATGAACTTTTTATTGCTTTAAACGCGTTTTCAGCCCCTGATTGTACACTTAAGGTGAAAATGTCAAAATCTTCAAAATGAGCATAAGCACAATGAAATTAATGCTGGAATCATCTTCAGGATGCTAGAATACACTAAATACAGCAAAAATGTTGAGTCTACAACGTTTTGTTTAGGTGTGAGAGCCAAAATGAACTTTTTATGGCTTTAAATGCGTTTTCAGCCTGATTGTGCACTTTAGGTGAAAATGTCAAAATCTTCAAAATGAGCATAAGCACAATGAAATTAATGCTGGAATCATCTTCAGGATGCTAGAATACACTAAATACAGCAAAAATTTTGAGTCTACAACGTTTAGTTTAGGTGTGAGAGCCAAAATGAACTTTTTATTGCTTTAAACGCGTTTTCAGCCTGATTGTGCACTTTAGGTGAAAATGTCAAAATCTTAAAAATGAGCATAAGCACAATGAAATTAATGCTGGAATCATCTTCAGGATGCTAGAATACACTAAATACAGCAAAAATTTTGAGTCTACAACGTTTAGTTTAGGTGTGAGAGCCAAAATGAACTTTTTATTGCTTTAAACGCGTTTTCAGCCCCTGATTGTACACTTAAGGTGAAAATGTCAAAATCTTCAAAATGAGCATAAGCACAATGAAATTAATGCTGGAATCATCTTCAGGATGCTAGAATACACTAAATACAGCAAAAATTTTGAGTCTACAACGTTTAGTTTAGGTGTGAGAGCCAAAATGAACTTTTTATTGCTTTAAACGCGTTTTCAGCCTGATTGTGCACTTTAGGTGAAAATGTCAAAATCTTAAAAATGAGCATAAGCACAATGAAATTAATGCTGGAATCATCTTCAGGATGCTAGAATACACTAAATACAGCAAAAATTTTGAGTCTACAACGTTTAGTTTAGGTGTGAGAGCCAAAATGAACTTTTTATTGCTTTAAACGCGTTTTCAGCCTGATTGTGCACTTTAGGTGAAAATGTCAAAATCTTAAAAATGAGCATAAGCACAATGAAATTAATGCTGGAATCATCTTCAGGATGCTAGAATACACTAAATACAGCAAAAATTTTGAGTCTACAACGTTTAGTTTAGGTGTGAGAGCCAAAATGAACTTTTTATTGCTTTAAACGCGTTTTCAGCCCCTGATTGTACACTTAAGGTGAAAATGTCAAAATCTTCAAAATGAGCATAAGCACAATGAAATTAATGCTGGAATCATCTTCAGGATGCTAGAATACACTAAATACAGCAAAAATGTTGAGTCTACAACGTTTTGTTTAGGTGTGAGAGCCAAAATGAACTTTTTATGGCTTTAAATGCGTTTTCAGCCTGATTGTGCACTTTAGGTGAAAATGTCAAAATCTTCAAAATGAGCATAAGCACAATGAAATTAATGCTGGAATCATCTTCAGGATGCTAGAATACACTAAATACAGCAAAAATTTTGAGTCTACAACGTTTAGTTTAGGTGTGAGAGCCAAAATGAACTTTTTATTGCTTTAAACGCGTTTTCAGCCCCTGATTGTACACTTAAGGTGAAAATGTCAAAATCTTCAAAATGAGCATAAGCACGATGAAATTAATGCTGGAATCGTCTTCAGGATGCTAGAATACACTAAATACAGCAAAAATTTTGAGTCTACAACGTTTAGTTTAGTTGTGAGAGCCAAAATGAACTTTTTATTGCTTTAAACGCGTTTTCAGCCTGATTGTGCACTTAAGGTGAAAATGTCAAAATCCTAAAAATGAGCATAAGCACAATGAAATTAATGCTGGAATCATCTTCAGGATGCTAGAATACACTAAATACAGCAAAAATTTTGAGTCTACAACGTTTAGTTTAGGTGTGAGAGCCAAAATGAACTTTTTATTGCTTTAAACGCGTTTTCAGCCCCTGATTGTACACTTAAGGTGAAAATGTCAAAATCTTAAAAATAAGCATAAGCACAATGAAATTAATGCTGGAATCATCTTCAGGATGCTAGAATACACTAAATACAGCAAAAATTTTGAGTCTACAACGTTTAGTTTAGGTGTGAGAGCCAAAATGAACTTTTTATTGCTTTAAACGCGTTTTCAGCCCCTGATTGTACACTTAAGGTGAAAATGTCAAAATCTTAAAAATGAGCATAAGCACAATGAAATTAATGCTGGAATCATCTTCAGGATGCTAGAATACACTAAATACAGCAAAAAGTTTGAGTCTACAACGTTTAGTTTAGGTGTGAGAGCCAAAATGAACTTTTTATTGCTTTAAACGCGTTTTCAGCCCCTGATTGTACACTTAAGGTGAAAATGTCAAAATCTTAAAAATGAGCATAAGCACAATTAAATTTTTGCTGGAATCATCTTCAGGATGCTAGAATACACTAAATACAGCAAAAAGTTTGAGTCTACAACGTTTAGTTTAGGTGTGAGAGCCAAAATGAACTTTTTATTGCTTTAAACGCGTTTTCAGCCCCTGATTGTACACTTAAGGTGAAAATGTCAAAATCTTAAAAATGAGCATAAGCACAATGAAATTAATGCTGGAATCATCTTCAGGATGCTAGAATACACTAAATACAGCAAAAATTTTGAGTCTACAAGGTTTAGTTTAGGTGTGAGAGCCAAAATGAACTTTTTATTGCTTTAAACGCGTTTTCAGCCTGATTGTGCACTTTAGGTGAAAATGTCAAAATCTTAAAAATGAGCATAAGCACAATAAAATTAATGCTGGAATCATCTTCAGGATGCTAGAATACACTAAATACAGCAAAAATTTTGAGTCTACAACGTTTAGTTTAGGTGTGAGAGCCAAAATGAACTTTTTATTGCTTTAAACGCGTTTTCAGCCCCTGATTGTACACTTAAGGTGAAAATGTCAAAATCTTCAAAATGAGCATAAGCACAATGAAATTAATGCTGGAATCATCTTCAGGATGCTAGAATACACTAAATACAGCAAAAATGTTGAGTCTACAACGTTTTGTTTAGGTGTGAGAGCCAAAATGAACTTTTTATGGCTTTAAATGCGTTTTCAGCCTGATTGTGCACTTTAGGTGAAAATGTCAAAATCTTCAAAATGAGCATAAGCACAATGAAATTAATGCTGGAATCATCTTCAGGATGCTAGAATACACTAAATACAGCAAAAATTTTGAGTCTACAACGTTTAGTTTAGGTGTGAGAGCCAAAATGAACTTTTTATTGCTTTAAACGCGTTTTCAGCCTGATTGTGCACTTTAGGTGAAAATGTCAAAATCTTAAAAATGAGCATAAGCACAATGAAATTAATGCTGGAATCATCTTCAGGATGCTAGAATACACTAAATACAGCAAAAATTTTGAGTCTACAACGTTTAGTTTAGGTGTGAGAGCCAAAATGAACTTTTTATTGCTTTAAAATCGTTTTCAGCCTGATTGTGCACTTAAGGTGAAAATGTCAAAATCTTAAAAATTAGCATAAGCACAATGAAATTAATGCTGGAATCATGTTCAGGATGCTAGAATACACTAAATACAGCAACAATTTTGAGTCTACAACGTTTAGTTTAGGTGTGAGAGCCAAAATGAACTTTTTATTGCTTTAAACGCGTTTTCAGCCCCTGATTGTACACTTAAGGTGAAAATGTCAAAATCTTCAAAATGAGCATAAGCACAATGAAATTAATGCTGGAATCATCTTCAGGATGCTAGAATACACTAAATACAGCAAAAAATTTGAGTCTACAACGTTTAGTTTATGTGTGAGAGCCAAAATGAACTTTTTATTGCTTTAAACGCGTTTTCAGCCTGATTGTGCACTTTAGGTGAAAATGTCAAAATCTTAAAAATGAGCATAAGCACAATGAAATTAATGCTGGAATCATCTTCAGGATGCTAGAATACACTAAATACAGCAAAAATTTTGAGTCTACAACGTTTAGTTTAGGTGTGAGAGCCAAAATGAACTTTTTATTGCTTTAAACGCGTTTTCAGCCCCTGATTGTACATTTAAGGTGAAAATGTCAAAATCTTAAAAATGAGCATAAGCACAATGAAATTAATGCTGGAATCATCTTCAGGATGCTAGAATACACTAAATACAGCAAAAATTTTGAGTCTACAACGTTTAGTTTAGGTGTGAGAGCCAAAATGAACTTTTTATTGCTTTAAACGCGTTTTCAGCCCCTGATTGTACACTTAAGGTGAAAATGTCAAAATCTTCAAAATGAGCATAAGCACAATGAAATTAATGCTGGAATCATCTTCAGGATGCTAGAATACACTAAATACAGCAAAAATGTTGAGTCTACAACGTTTTGTTTAGGTGTGAGAGCCAAAATGAACTTTTTATGGCTTTAAATGCGTTTTCAGCCTGATTGTGCACTTTAGGTGAAAATGTCAAAATCTTCAAAATGAGCATAAGCACAATGAAATTAATGCTGGAATCATCTTCAGGATGCTAGAATACACTAAATACAGCAAAAATTTTGAGTCTACAACGTTTAGTTTAGGTGTGAGAGCCAAAATGAACTTTTTATTGCTTTAAACGCGTTTTCAGCCTGATTGTGCACTTTAGGTGAAAATGTCAAAATCTTAAAAATGAGCATAAGCACAATGAAATTAATGCTGGAATCATCTTCAGGATGCTAGAATACACTAAATACAGCAAAAATTTTGAGTCTACAACGTTTAGTTTAGGTGTGAGAGCCAAAATGAACTTTTTATTGCTTTAAACGCGTTTTCAGCCCCTGATTGTACACTTAAGGTGAAAATGTCAAAATCTTCAAAATGAGCATAAGCACAATGAAATTAATGCTGGAATCATCTTCAGGATGCTAGAATACACTAAATACAGCAAAAATTTTGAGTCTACAACGTTTAGTTTAGGTGTGAGAGCCAAAATGAACTTTTTATTGCTTTAAACGCGTTTTCAGCCTGATTGTGCACTTTAGGTGAAAATGTCAAAATCTTAAAAATGAGCATAAGCACAATGAAATTAATGCTGGAATCATCTTCAGGATGCTAGAATACACTAAATACAGCAAAAATTTTGAGTCTACAACGTTTAGTTTAGGTGTGAGAGCCAAAATGAACTTTTTATTGCTTTAAACGCGTTTTCAGCCCCTGATTGTACACTTAAGGTGAAAATGTCAAAATCTTAAAAATGAGCATAAGCACAATGAAATTAATGCTGGAATCATCTTCAGGATGCTAGAATACACTAAATACAGCAAAAATTTTGAGTCTACAACGTTTAGTTTAGGTGTGAGAGCCAAAATGAACTTTTTATTGCTTTAAACGCGTTTTCAGCCCCTGATTGTACACTTAAGGTGAAAATGTCAAAATCTTCAAAATGAGCATAAGCACAATGAAATTAATGCTGGAATCATCTTCAGGATGCTAGAATACACTAAATACAGCAAAAATTTTGAGTCTACAACGTTTAGTTTAGGTGTGAGAGCCAAAATGAACTTTTTATTGCTTTAAACGCGTTTTCAGCCCCTGATTGTACACTTAAGGTGAAAATGTCAAAATCTTAAAAATGAGCATAAGCACAATGAAATTAATGCTGGAATCATCTTCAGGATTCTAGAATACACTAAATACAGCAAAAATTTTGAGTCTACAAGGTTTAGTTTAGGTGTGAGAGCCAAAATGAACTTTTTATTGCTTTAAACGCGTTTTCAGCCTGATTGTGCACTTTAGGTGAAAATGTCAAAATCTTAAAAATGAGCATAAGCACAATGAAATTAATGCTGGAATCATCTTCAGGATGCTAGAATACACTAAATACAGCAAAAATTTTGAGTCTACAACGTTTAGTTTAGGTGTGAGAGCCAAAATGAACTTTTTATTGCTTTAAACGCGTTTTCAGCCCCTGATTGTACACTTAAGGTGAAAATGTCAAAATCTTCAAAATGAGCATAAGCACAATGAAATTAATGCTGGAATCATCTTCAGGATGCTAGAATACACTAAATACAGCAAAAATGTTGAGTCTACAACGTTTTGTTTAGGTGTGAGAGCCAAAATGAACTTTTTATGGCTTTAAATGCGTTTTCAGCCTGATTGTGCACTTTAGGTGAAAATGTCAAAATCTTCAAAATGAGCATAAGCACAATGAAATTAATGCTGGAATCATCTTCAGGATGCTAGAATACACTAAATACAGCAAAAATTTTGAGTCTACAACGTTTAGTTTAGGTGTGAGAGCCAAAATGAACTTTTTATTGCTTTAAACGCGTTTTCAGCCTGATTGTGCACTTTAGGTGAAAATGTCAAAATCTTAAAAATGAGCATAAGCACAATGAAAGTAATGCTGGAATCATCTTCAGGATGCTAGAATACACTAAATACAGCAAAAATTTTGAGTCTACAACGTTTAGTTTAGGTGTGAGAGCCAAAATGAACTTTTTATTGCTTTAAACGCGTTTTCAGCCCCTGATTGTACACTTAAGGTGAAAATGTCAAAATCTTCAAAATGAGCATAAGCACAATGAAATTAATGCTGGAATCATCTTCAGGATGCTAGAATACACTAAATACAGCAAAAATTTTGAGTCTACAACGTTTAGTTTAGGTGTGAGAGCCAAAATGAACTTTTTATTGCTTTAAACGCGTTTTCAGCCTGATTGTGCACTTAAGGTGAAAATGTCAAAATCTTAAAAATGAGCATAAGCACAATGAAATTAATGCTGGAATCATGTTCAGGATGCTAGAATACACTAAATACAGCAACAATTTTGAGTCTACAACGTTTAGTTTAGGTGTGAGAGCCAAAATGAACTTTTTATTGCTTTAAACGCGTTTTCAGCCCCTGATTGTACACTTAAGGTGAAAATGTCAAAATCTTCAAAATGAGCATAAGCACAATGAAATTAATGCTGGAATCATCTTCAGGATGCTAGAATACACTAAATACAGCAAAAAATTTGAGTCTACAACGTTTAGTTTATGTGTGAGAGCCAAAATGAACTTTTTATTGCTTTAAACGCGTTTTCAGCCTGATTGTGCACTTTAGGTGAAAATGTCAAAATCTTAAAAATGAGCATAAGCACAATGAAATTAATGCTGGAATCATCTTCAGGATGCTAGAATACACTAAATACAGCAAAAATTTTGAGTCTACAACGTTTAGTTTAGGTGTGAGAGCCAAAATGAACTTTTTATTGCTTTAAACGCGTTTTCAGCCCCTGATTGTACATTTAAGGTGAAAATGTCAAAATCTTAAAAATGAGCATAAGCACAATGAAATTAATGCTGGAATCATCTTCAGGATGCTAGAATACACTAAATACAGCAAAAATTTTGAGTCTACAACGTTTAGTTTAGGTGTGAGAGCCAAAATGAACTTTTTATTGCTTTAAACGCGTTTTCAGCCCCTGATTGTACACTTAAGGTGAAAATGTCAAAATCTTCAAAATGAGCATAAGCACAATGAAATTAATGCTGGAATCATCTTCAGGATGCTAGAATACACTAAATACAGCAAAAATGTTGAGTCTACAACGTTTTGTTTAGGTGTGAGAGCCAAAATGAACTTTTTATGGCTTTAAATGCGTTTTCAGCCTGATTGTGCACTTTAGGTGAAAATGTCAAAATCTTCAAAATGAGCATAAGCACAATGAAATTAATGCTGGAATCATCTTCAGGATGCTAGAATACACTAAATACAGCAAAAATTTTGAGTCTACAACGTTTAGTTTAGGTGTGAGAGCCAAAATGAACTTTTTATTGCTTTAAACGCGTTTTCAGCCTGATTGTGCACTTTAGGTGAAAATGTCAAAATCTTAAAAATGAGCATAAGCACAATGAAATTAATGCTGGAATCATCTTCAGGATGCTAGAATACACTAAATACAGCAAAAATTTTGAGTCTACAACGTTTAGTTTAGGTGTGAGAGCCAAAATGAACTTTTTATTGCTTTAAACGCGTTTTCAGCCCCTGATTGTACACTTAAGGTGAAAATGTCAAAATCTTCAAAATGAGCATAAGCACAATGAAATTAATGCTGGAATCATCTTCAGGATGCTAGAATACACTAAATACAGCAAAAATTTTGAGTCTACAACGTTTAGTTTAGGTGTGAGAGCCAAAATGAACTTTTTATTGCTTTAAACGCGTTTTCAGCCTGATTGTGCACTTTAGGTGAAAATGTCAAAATCTTAAAAATGAGCATAAGCACAATGAAATTAATGCTGGAATCATCTTCAGGATGCTAGAATACACTAAATACAGCAAAAATTTTGAGTCTACAACGTTTAGTTTAGGTGTGAGAGCCAAAATGAACTTTTTATTGCTTTAAACGCGTTTTCAGCCCCTGATTGTACACTTAAGGTGAAAATGTCAAAATCTTCAAAATGAGCATAAGCACAATGAAATTAATGCTGGAATCATCTTCAGGATGCTAGAATACACTAAATACAGCAAAAATTTTGAGTCTACAACGTTTAGTTTAGGTGTGAGAGCCAAAATGAACTTTTTATTGCTTTAAACGCGTTTTCAGCCCCTGATTGTACACTTAAGGTGAAAATGTCAAAATCTTAAAAATGAGCATAAGCACAATGAAATTAATGCTGGAATCATCTTCAGGATGCTAGAATACACTAAATACAGCAAAAATGTTGAGTCTACAACGTTTTGTTTAGGTGTGAGAGCCAAAATGAACTTTTTATGGCTTTAAATGCGTTTTCAGCCTGATTGTGCACTTTAGGTGAAAATGTCAAAATCTTCAAAATGAGCATAAGCACAATGAAATTAATGCTGGAATCATCTTCAGGGTGCTAGAATACACTAAATACAGCAAAAATTTTGAGTCTACAACGTTTAGTTTAGGTGTGAGAGCCAAAATGAACTTTTTATTGCTTTAAACGCGTTTTCAGCCCCTGATTGTACACTTAAGGTGAAAATGTCAAAATCTTCAAAATGAGCATAAGCACAATGAAATTAATGCTGGAATCATCTTCAGGGTGCTAGAATACACTAAATACAGCAAAAATTTTGAGTCTACAACGTTTAGTTTAGGTGTGAGAGCCAAAATGAACTTTTTATTGCTTTAAACGCGTTTTCAGCCCCTGATTGTACACTTAAGGTGAAAATGTCAAAATCTTCAAAATGAGCATAAGCACAATGAAATTAATGCTGGAATCATCTTCAGGATGCTAGAATACACTAAATACAGCAAAAATTTTGAGTCTACAACGTTTAGTTTAGGTGTGAGAGCCAAAATGAACTTTTTATTGCTTTCAACGCGTTTTCAGCCTGATTGTGCACTTTAGGTGAAAATGTCAAAATCTTAAAAATGAGCATAAGCACAATGAAATTAATGCTGGAATCATCTTCAGGATGCTAGAATACACTAAATACAGCAAAATTTTGAGTCTACAACGTTTAGTTTAGGTGTGAGAGCCAAAATGAACTTTTTATTGCTTTAAACGCGTTTTCAGCCCCTGATTGTACATTAAGGTGAAAATGTCAAAATCTTAAAAATGAGCATAAGCACAATGAAATTAATGCTGGAATCATCTTCAGGATGCTAGAATACACTAAATACAGCAAAAATGTTGAGTCTACAACGTTTTGTTTAGGTGTGAGAGCCAAAATGAACTTTTTATGGCTTTAAATGCGTTTTCAGCCTGATTGTGCACTTTAGGTGAAAATGTCAAAATCTTCAAAATGAGCATAAGCACAATGAAATTAATGCTGGAATCATCTTCAGGATGCTAGAATACACTAAATACAGCAAAAATTTTGAGTCTACAACGTTTAGTTTAGGTGTGAGAGCCAAAATGAACTTTTTATTGCTTTAAACGCGTTTTCAGCCCCTGATTGTACACTTAAGGTGAAAATGTCAAAATCTTCAAAATGAGCATAAGCACAATGAAATTAATGCTGGAATCATCTTCAGGATGCTA